>NC_080174.1:1922547-1992547 GCF_950295315.1 Erinaceus europaeus
TTGTGTTGGTGTGTGTCTGTACACGTGTGTATGTATGTCTATGTGTCCATATGTATGCATCTCTGTGTGCTGGTATGTCTGTGTGTGCATTGTGTTGGTGTGTGTCTATATATGTGTGCATGTATGTCTGTGTGTCCATATGTGTGCATCTCTGCTGGTATGTCTGTGTGTGCATTGTATTGGTGTGTGTCTGTACATGTGTGCATGTATGTCTGTGCGTCCATATGTGTGCATCTCTGTGTGCTGGTATGTCTGTGTGTGTGCATTGTGTTGGTGTGTGTCTGTACATGTGTGCATGTGTGTCTGTGTGTCCATATGTGTGCATCTCTGTGTGCTGGTATGTCTGTGTGTGCATTGTGTTGGTGTGTGTCTGTACACATGTGCATGCATGTCTGTGCGTGTCTATGTGTGTGTGCGCACAGGTGGTGGTGCCAGGTATGCAGGAGCTCTCCGCCAGCAGTGAGGGCTGTCACAAGTCTACAGAGAGGGGCGTCCCCTTCCCCACTTGAATTTTCTGTGGCCTCCCAGGGTGCTGCGCCCACCCAGTGACCCCCGCAGTGGTGGCCCCACAGGCCCAGCCAGGTGATGGCTGACACCTCATGGTGAGATGCTGGGGCCGAGCCTGAGGATGACCCAGCCCCCAGAGCCCTTGGCCGTGCTGTGGACACTGGAGGTGGGGCATAGGGCGCAGGGCAGCTTCTCCCTGGCTGGGCTCCGACATGGGCCTGAGGACGACCCAGCCCCCAGAGCCCTTGGCCGTGCTGTGGACGCTGGAGGTGGGGCACAGGGTACAGGACGGCCTCTTCCTGGCTGGGCTCCAACATGGGCCTGAGGATGACCCAGCCCCCAGAGCCCTTGGCCGTGCTGTGGACGCTGGAGGTGGGGCGCAGGGCGCAGGGCGGCCTCTCCCTGGCTGGGCTCCGACATGGGCCCCTGGGAGACCCCGACCACCCTGGCAGCCCAGCCGCACGCTGCTTCAATTACCTGCTCCACTGGTCCAGCCAGCATGATGGGAAGGGAGTTGGCTGCGGGGCTGAGCTATCACTTCCTGAATTCTTCCCGTTTCCAGCATTGAAAACAGTCCTGGTGTCAAGCTGGAGCCTTAGGAATAATGAGATGTCCTAGATTTGTACTGGGTCGTGATTTTCTTATAAGCAAATGGCACCGAGTGACACCGAGCTTGCTGAAGCGATTTCTGCTTCCTCATCCTAGAGATTTAGAGATGTTCATTCTAGGGTGGGGAGAGAGACTGTGTGTGTGTGTGTGTGTGTGTGTGTGTGTGTGTGTGTGTGTGTGTGTGTGTGTGTGTATGTGTGTGTGAGTGTGTGTGTGTGTCTGTGTGTCTGTGTACGTGTGTGTGTGAGTGTGTGTCTGTGTGTGTACGTGTGTGTGTGTGAGTGTGTGTGTATCTGTGTGTCTATGTTTGTGTGTGTGTCTGTGTGTATATATCTGTGTGTCTATGTGTGTAACTGTGTTTACGTGTTTCTCTGTGTGTCTGTGTGTATAAGTGTGTCTGTGTCTGTGTGTTTGTGTGTGTCTATGTGTGTATCTGTGTTTGTGTGTGTCTGTCTGTGTGTCTCTCTGCGTTTCTGTGTGTATGTGTGTGTGTATCTGT
The DNA here is from genome assembly GCF_950295315.1 of Erinaceus europaeus. Taxonomy (NCBI): domain Eukaryota; kingdom Metazoa; phylum Chordata; class Mammalia; order Eulipotyphla; family Erinaceidae; genus Erinaceus; species Erinaceus europaeus. The sequence goes on from NC_080174.1 coordinate 1,924,163, forward strand.
GTCTGTGAATGTGTCTGTGTGTCTGTCTGTCTCTGTGTGACTCTGTGTCTCTGTGCGAGAGTTTGTGTGTGGGGGGTGGCATCTGGCCAGTCACAGCAATATCTCCATCTCTTCTTTTTCTGACTCTGACTTCCATTTGCTGCAGAACCACAAGGCCCTGCTGGCACCCACGTCCCAGTGGCTGTCCCAGCAGCTGTCTCCTGCAGCCCTCGGGAGCTGGGCACCGGCACCCGGCCATTCTGCGCACCTCTGCGTGGGCTTTTGAGGGTGACAGGCAGTGGAGACAGTCTGCACGGGCCCAGAGCCAGCACCGCCTGCACTGATTGCCTCCTGGATCTCGCGGGCTGGGGGAAGAGCCAGGGCCGCAGGAGCCCTTACTCCCGGCTAGGATTCGGGGCGGACCTGCGGGTGAGTGGGGAGTACTGGGGCGGGGAGGGGAGCCACTCAGTCACAGTCACGCAGACGGGCACAGAGCAGAGCTCCAAGCTGGCTCGCCGGCAGTCACTTCCGAGAAGTCAGGGTCGGACATGGATGTTCTCAGCATCAGAGTGCAGGGCTGGCCTGGGGGGTCTGACGTCTGACGTCCCGAGGTTCCTCTCCAACATGCTGGACGCCAGAGACTCACGGAGCTGTGCGCGCTCTCTCATAACAACAAATAAGTGAATTTAAAGATATGTCTGTCAGAGGCTTCAGAGAGGGCAAAGTGTTTCTGCAAAAGACTCTCCTGCCTGAGGCACTGAGGCCCCAGCACCACCATTAGCAGGGCTGTGATCTCTCTCTCTCTCTCTCTCATTAGTTAAATAAATAAAATATTTTCAAATATATCTTTTTGAAGATATGTTTCTGAGTGAAATGAACGGGGTGGGAGGCATGAAGGAGGGCGGCCCCACTGGAAGCTCGTTAACCGTCGAGCGGCCCTTGGCATCAGGCCGCAGTCTGGGGGCTCCCTCCCTCCCGCGGTCCGGCCTTGTGGAGGCTGTGGGCCTGTCCTCCTCCTCGCAGGCGCTCCCAGGCCTCAGAACCCTGCGACTCAGCGTCACCTTGCCCATCCTCACAGGGCGCGGCGCGGGCAGCCATCGGCGAGGGCTGCGGGACTGTTGAGCCAGGGAGCCAGCCAGCCGGGCCTGGCCCCGTCCGCATGGGTCTCGGCCTAAACCTGGCACGGCCCGCCGCCTCCCGCCAGGCAGCTGCGGGGCGGCCAGAGGGGAAGGGAGGCTCTGCAGGTCAGCTCCTGAGTGGCCCCGGCGTGTGGCTCCGAGCTCAGTGGCAGGGCTGGGCAGTCCTGTCCCCCAGCATCAAGGGCTCCCTTCTTCTTTTCTCTCTTTTTCTTCTCTTCTCTTCTCTTCTCTTCTCTTCTCTTCTCTTCTCTTCTCTTCTCTTCTCTTCTCTTCTCTTCTCTCTCTTCTCTTTTCCCTTCCCTTTCCTTCCATTTTCTTCTCTTCTCCTCTCTTTGACTTTTTCCTTCCCTTCTCTTCCCCTCTTTTCTCTTCTTTTCTTTACCCATCCCATTTCTTCCTTTCCCTTCCCTTCTCTTCTTTTTCTCTTTTTTCCCTTTCCTTCTCTTCCTTCCCCTCCCCTCCCCTTCCCTTCCCTTTGTGTGAGTGTGTGAGTGTGTGTGTGTGTGTGTGTGAGTGTGTGTGTGTGTGTGTGTGAGTGTGTGTGTGTGAGTGTGTGTGTGAGAGAGTGTCTGTGAGTGTGTGTGTGTGAGTGTCTGTGTGTGTGAGTGTGTGTGAGTGTGTGTGTGAGTGTGTGTGTGAGTGTGTGTGTGTCTGTGTGTGTGAGTGTGTGAGTGTGTGTGTGAGTGTGTGTGAGTGTCTGTGTGTGTGAGTGTGTGAGTGTGAGTGTGTGTGTGTGAGTGTGTGTGTGAGTGTGTGTGTGTCTGTGTGTGTGAGTGTGTGAGTGTGTGTGTGAGTGTCTGTGTGTGTGAGTGTGTGAGTGTGTGTGTGAGTGTGTGTGTGTGAGTGTGTGTGAGTGTCTGTGTGGGTGTGTGAGTGTGTGTGTGTGAGTGTGTGTAAGAGTGTGAGAGTGTGAGTGTCTGTGTGGGTGTGTGTGTGAGTGTGTGTGAGTGTGTGAGAGTGTGAGTGTCTGTGTGGGTGTGTGTGTGAGTGTGTGAGAGTGTGAGTGTCTGTGTGGGTGTGTGTGTGAGTGTGTGAGAGTGTGAGTGTCTGTGTGGGTGTGTGTGAGTGTGTGTGAGTGTGTGAGAGTGTGAGTGTCTGTGTGGGTGTGTGTGTGGGTGTGTGTGAGTGTCTGTGTGTGTGTGTGTGAGTGTGAGTGTGTGTGAGTGTGTGAGTGAGTGTGTGAGTGAGTGTGTGTGAGTGTGTGTGTGGGTGTGAGTGTGTGTGTATGTGAGTGTGTGAGTGTGAGAGTGTGTGTGAGTGTGTGTGTGGGTGTGAGTGTGTGTGTATGTGAGTGTGTGAGAGTGTGAGTGTCTGTGTGAGGGTGTGTGAGAATGTGAGAGTGTGTGTGTGTGTCTGTGTGTGTGAGTTTGTGAGAGTGTGAGTCCTGCGTCTGTGCTCTGCGTGGCCCCTGAGCACTGGCCCTAGCACAGACTGCAGCCTGCTAGCTTCTCCGGCTATGCCTAGCATCTTCATGATCCTCCATCTCATGTCTCTAGATTGTTTTCCACACCAGGTTCTCTTATTATTATTATTATTAGTGATTTACAAAATAAGGAAACAAGGTGCCTGTGGGGTGGTGCACCCAGTTAAGTGCACACAGTACTAAGCGCAAGGACTGCAGAAGGATCTGGGTTCAAGTCCCTGCTTCCCACGTGCAGGGGGACATTTCACAAGCGGTGAAGTAGGTCTGCAGGTGTCTGTCTCTCTGTCTTTCTCTTCTCTCCGTTTCTGTCCTATCCAATAAAACGGGGGTGGGGGGGTGATGGCCACCAAGAGCAGTGGATTCATAGTGCCAGCACCAAGCTTCAGCAATAACCCTGGAGGCAAATAAATAAATAAATGAATAAATAAATAAATAAGTGACAGGAAGACAGTTCCACACTGCTCCCATCACCAGAGTCCTGTGTCCCCACTCCCTCCACTGGAAACTGCAGTATTTCTCACAAGGCCACAAATATGGGCTATTATTTCTGTGTCTGTCTGTCTGTCTATCTACCCTTGCGCCCCTTTTTTGATGGCCCTGTCTTCTCTTACTTTCTAAGTCACACCCACAACCATTACTATTTCTGAGTTTCTTTCCTGCTCCCCCACTGCTCAGTCCCGATGGAGTTGGAGTTCAGAGTCCTCTGGTCATCTTCCCCCTATCATTATTTCCCCTCTGGGAGCAGGGACCCAAATCTTTATGGGGAGCAGAAGGTGGGAGTTCTGGCTTCTGTCATTGCTTCTCCTCTGGACATGGGTGTTGGCAGGTGGATCCACACCCCCAGCCTGTGTCTGTCTGTCCCTAGTGGGGCAGGGTTCTGGGGAGGGGAGGCTCCAGGACACACGGGTGAGGGTGTCTGTCCAGGGAGGTCAGGATGGTGTCATGGCAGCATCTGCAACTTGGTGGCTGAAAGGCTGTAAGATATAAAGCAGGAAAATATGTTTAATAAATAAGAACCATAAAGCAGGAATAAAGCAGTTGATAATAGGGACCTTAGGGTGGTAAGAAGCTAGGAAGTCAAACTGAGAAATGCTATGCATGTACAAACTACTGTATTTACTGTCAACTGTAAAACATGAATCCCCCAGTAAAGGAAAAAAGAAGAAGAAGCTACAAGTCTATTTTAGGTATGTTCCAAGGGACCCATGATTCTGGCGATTTTGCCTGAGCCTGAGTTAATGTGCAGGTGGGCTAAAAGTACTGTCTAGGAGGATGCAGTCAGAGTTGAGAGTAGGACTCCAATGCCGGATTGGGCAGCTCCCAAACCTGAAGAAAAAATATAAATACAACTACCTGTTTAACCCTGTTAATCTGCCCCAGGGCCCGCGTCTGTTCACATTCAGCACAGGAGCCGTGTGCCCTCCGAGTCCCTGTCCATCCGAGCTCACAGTCCGTGGTCACAGCTGGAACATTCTAGGCAGCTCTCATGTCAGGACCCGTCTTCCTCGAGGGGCAGAGCAGGCTGCCCAGCACACTGTAATGTGTGCACTTAACCAGGTGCACCACTGCCTGCCCCTGCCCGTGACTTTGACCGGGATTCTCTGGGTGCCCTCCGACACCGCCGGTCGGTGTCCCCAGGGCACTGCAAGGCAGGGGGGCTGTCACCACCTAACGCAGGTTCACATCCCTTCTGCTCCACTCTTTTCCGTTCTTGTTTCTGTTTGTTTTCTCTGGACTTTAACGTTTTAAAAAATATTTATTTATTTATTTTCCTTTTTGTTGCCCTTGTTGTTTTTAGTGTTGTTGCAGTTATTGTTGTTGATGATGTCATTGCTGGATAGGACAGAGAGAAATGGAGAGAGGAGGGGAAGACAGAGAGGGGGAGAGAAAGACAGACACCTGCAGACCTGCTTCACCGCCTGTGATGTGACTCCCCTGCAGGTGGGGAGCCGGGGGCTCGAACCGTGGACTTTAACATTTAACCAGGGCTTTAGCATTCCTTAGTCCGCCTGTTTCCCACAGTTCTGGCTACCGAGTGTGTGATTGAGGTCAGTGGGCACTCTGGAAGCTGCAGCCTCTACCTCGGGCTCACACGTCACCCCAACAAGGCCTAATAATCTGGGCCTTGGCTGAGGCACTTCATGAGCTCAGAGTGCAGGAGACCAAATGAAATCAAAGGCCTCTTTCAGCTGGGGGAAAAAAGAAAAAGAAGAACAATGACCCTAAATAGCCAGGGCTGCTGAGTGGGCTGTCCAGGCCCCTCTGCCCCCGGGCACGTCGTTCTCCCTGGTTGGAGTCCTGCCGCTCCCGGCACCCACGGGGCACTGGAGGGAGGGCTTGGACTTGGGACAAAGAGTGTGTCAGCCCAGACCACTCAGCTCAGGAGGTCCGAACCCGACTCTGGCTTCACATGTTTTTCAGGAAAACGTGTTGAAACAGAGGACATTTGATCCAGAGAGCATGGAGTGAATTCACTATCCAGGAGGTGACTCCTTCCTTCACTTCTTCATTTTCTCTGCATCTATCTATCCATCCTTCCTTCCCTCCTTCTTTCTTCCTTCCACCCATCCTTCCTTCCTTCCTTCCTTCCTTCCTTCCATCTGTCCATCTGTTCATCTAAGCATCCATCCATCCATCCATCCATCTCTCCATCCATCCATCCATCCATCCATCCATCCCTCTATCCATCTCTCCATCCATCCATCCATCCATCCCTCTATCCATCTCTCCATCCATCCATCCATCCATCCATCCATCCCTCTATCCATCTCTCCATCCATCCATCCATCCATCCATCCATCCATCCATCCATCTGGGTCTATTTCACAGACACCGTGTCATGCTAAGTTCAGAGTCCCATAGAAAACAGAAATAGAGACAAACCTAATGAGAGAAAGATATCCTGAGTAAGTGTGAGAGGGAGAGAGAGTAGGGCACCGAGTGGTGATGGGAATGAACCCCTCCCATTTTTTATTAAGTAGGATAGAAATAAATTGAGAGAGGAGGGGGAGATAGACAAAGGGAGAGATGGAAAGACTTCCGCCTCACCACTTTCATAGCTCCCCCCCCCCGGCAGGTGAGAAGTGGGGTCTTGAACCCTGGTCCTTGCGCCTGATAATATGTGCGCTTAACGAGGTGTGCCACCACCCGGTGCCCCTGCTTCCCAGATGCTTTCTGGGACCAACCTGCTCTCGGGTCTGGGGCACCTGTGACCCTCAGCAAGGAGAACTGTTGGCACTGGAACTGTGAGAGGCCAGACCATGACAGCCTAGAGGCCGACCTGGCCGTGTGCTCTTAACAGGAACTTCCCAGAGTCCACCTTTGCCGAGAGCTGGGGTGCTGACTTAGTCTGGTTTGGGTGTAGTAACCGTGTGTGTGTGTGTGTGTGTGTGTGTGTGTGTGTGTACATGTGCATATGCGTGTGTGTGCGTGTGAATGTCTGCCACGTGTGATCTAGTTCAGACACAGCTGTGGGAGCCCCACGTCCAACATTCAACACCTGTCTTGCAACTGCCGTTCATGGGTCTGTAGCTCTGCCTGGCTCCCTGGGACACGGCCGGGACCCCCGCACCTGTGTCAGCCTGTTTGCACCCGCCTTGTACGACCAACAGACTTCCCTGAAGAAAACTGCTCACCCCCCATTCTCAGCATTATTGAGAAAGTGGACAGAAAGGGGAGGGGGCGGGAGACACCTTGTCGAGCTCCAAGAACCATGTCAAAAGTTTCAGAGGCAGGGTAGGGGGGCGTGCAGATGTTAGCACAGCTGGTTGAGTTCTGACATCACAGTGCCCAAGGACCCGGGTTCGAGCCCCCCAGTCCCCAACTGCGGGGGGGGGGAGGGGAGAGCTTCACGAGTGGCGAAGCAGGGCTGCAGGTGTCTCTCTGCCTCTCCCTGTCTATCTCCCCCTCCCCTTGTATTTCTCTGCTCCTATCCAAAAATAAGTAAATGAATCAAGGAAAAGGAAGAAAAAAAGGTTTTCAGGCACCCCGTGAACTTTGTGACAAGCAGGGTGGTGGCAGGCGGGAAGTCCACCGCCAGACAACAAGGCGGGGGGGGGGGGGCAGGGGGCTCTACCCGTCTCCTTCACCTCACCTGAAAGTGTCTCTCAAAGCCGCCGTTCCTGGCCGGCCCTGGCCGGGCCCGGAAGATAAAGGTTAAACCTGAATAAATTCCAGCTCGGCTCATGACTGACCTTTTGCCGTCTCGTTAGCATTTCTGACAGAAACCTAGGATAAGGTTATTCCATGAGATAATCTGATTCTCCGCTCCCCGGCCACATCTGTGCTGCGAACATTAACGTCCCCTGTGGGAGTGAGGGGTGTCCTCGGCTGTGGGGGAGGCGAGTCCACACAGAAACCCCGTCCCGGCCTGGAGCGTGTCCTCTCCTTGCCCCGGGCTCTGCCTTTCCCAGCACCCAGGCTTCTGGCGTTGCAGTTGCATCTGCCTGTTCACCTGAGCAGACAGCCCGCTGTCTAAGGCCTGCTCTCCCAGAAGCCCAGGCCACACCTCAGCCATTCCCAGAACGTGGCTCTGGCCTCCTGTTACATCTGCCCACGGTTTTTTTGAAGATGTGTCTTGGCCAGAGAATTAGTTCACCAGGTAGGACATGACAGCACCGCATGGGAGTCCCACAGCACTGGGGGAAGCTCTAGGGCTGTGTTGTCTTTCTCTCCCCACCCCTCCTTCCTTTTTCTCTCCCTCTCCCTCTCCCTCTCCCTCTCCTCCCCCCTCCACAGTCTCTCTATCTGAATGAAAAACAGTGACCCAACAGTGACGAGATCATTCATGCACAAAGCAGCAGCGATGGAAACAATAGTAATGGCAGTAATAATAACAGGCATATATGTGATCGACTTTATGTGGCACAGAAAGATCGTCACCTGAAAGAGAACCTAGAGCCCCCCCACACACACATACACACACACACAGCACCAGGGAGGCTCCGGGAGCCCCGCCATGCACTTCCTGTAGCGTCCCCAGCACCTGGGCTGTCTCCCGACCCGTCAGCCATTCTGTCAGGCTCATGAAGCCACACGCACCAGCGCCTGTCTTGCTGTGGTGGCATTTAGAACATGCCAGGTGCGTGTTCAGGTCTGCGGGGATGGGGGACCGCCCGGTGGGCTGGCATCGTGTGCGGACGGAAGGCGGCACGTCTCTCTGGGGCGCCATGCAGACGCCTCCTCGTGCTCAGGACATTGGCCCTGACTGTCCTGTTGGGTTTTGTTGTCACTGGGACCTACTTCTTTATTTTCTTTAATTTTCTTATTTCTTTTTTAAATTTCATTTATTTGTTTTGATAGAGACAGAGAGAAATTGAGGGGAAGGGGAGACAGATGGAGAGAGACCCCTGCAGCCCTGCTTCACTGCACGTGACGCTTTCCCCCTGCAGGTGGGGGCCGGGGGCTTGAACCCGGGTCCTTGAGCACCATAGTGTGTGCGCTTAGCCAGGTGCGTCACTGCCCAGCCCCCTCACTGGGACCTACTTCCAGCTCCCCGGCGAGTTCTCCCCCAGACGGACGTGTAGAGAAAGAGAAGGTGTTAGGACTCCTCGACCCAGGCGTCCTCCCAGCTTCGGTGAACACGCGAGCGAGCAAGCAAGCGAGCACCATCTCCTGCTCTCTGTTGCGACTCCTGCGCGTCTGTCTGCCTGGCTCTTGCTGCTGTCGCCGTATCCACAGCCAATCGCATGCGTTTGCAGAATGTGTACCTTGCAGGATATATCTGAGTGGCAAGGGAGGGAAAAGAAATCTTGGACCGGATGTCATCTGTGGCACCTTGGCCCAGGACAGGCAGTGGGGGCTCCATCCAGCGTCTTCCCGGGCAGGAAGGTGGACAGGGCCTGAGTGAGTGGCAGGAGTGACCATCATGGAAGGGTGAGCAACTGTTCCCAGGCCACAAGTGACGTGACGTGACGTGTTGTGACGTGACGTGACGTGATGTGTGAGCCATCACGTCCCTAATAGAATAATTGGGAAAAAAGAAAGAGAGAGAGAGAAAGGAAGGCAGGAAGGCAGGAAGGAAGGCAGGAAGGAAGGCAGGAAGGCAGGAAGGCAGGAAGGCAGGAAGGAAGGCAGGAAGGAAGGCAGGAAGGAAGGCAGGAAGGCAGGAAGGCAGGAAGGAAGGCAGGAAGGAAGGCAGGAAGGCAGGAAGGAAGGCAGGAAGGCAGGAAGGAAGGCAGGAAGGCAGGAAGGCAGGCAGGCAGGCAGGAAGGCAGGAAGGAAGGCAGGAAGGCAGGAAGGAAGGCAGGAAGGAAGGCAGGAAGGCAGGAAGGAAGGCAGGAAGGAAGGAAGGAAGGCAGGAAGGCAGGAAGGAAGGCAGGAAGGCAGGAAGGAAGGCAGGAAGGAAGGCAGGAAGGCAGGAAGGAAGGCAGGAAGGAAGGCAGGAAGGCAGGAAGGAAGGCAGGAAGGCAGGAAGGAAGGCAGGAAGGCAGGAAGGAAGGCAGGAAGGAAGGCAGGAAGGCAGGAAGGAAGGCAGGAAGGAAGGCAGGAAGGCAGGAAGGAAGGCAGGCAGGAAGGCAGGAAGGAAGGCAGGAAGGCAGGAAGGAAGGCAGGAAGGCAGGAAGGAAGGCAGGAAGGAAGGAAGGAAGGCAGGAAGGAAGGCAGGAAGGCAGGAAGGAAGGCAGGAAGGAAGGAAGGCAGGAAGGAAGGCAGGCAGGAAGGCAGGAAGGAAGGCAGGAAGGCAGGAAGGAAGGCAGGAAGGCAGGCAGGAAGGCAGGAAGGAAGGCAGGAAGGGAGGAAGGAAGGCAGGAAGGAAGGCAGGAAGGCAGGAAGGAAGGCAGGAAGGAAGGCAGGAAGGAAGGCAGGAAGGAAGGCAGGAAGGAAGGCAGGAAGGCAGGCAGGAAGGCAGGAAGGAAGGCAGGAAGGGAGGAAGGAAGGCAGGAAGGAAGGCAGGAAGGCAGGAAGGAAGGCAGGAAGGCAGGAAGGCAGGAAGGAAGGAAGGAAGGCAGGAAGGAAGGCAGGCAGGAAGGCAGGAAGGCAGGAAGGCAGGAAGGAAGGGAGGAAGGAAGGCAGGAAGGAAGGCAGGAAGGAAGGCAGGAAGGGAGGAAGGAAGGCAGGAAGGAAGGCAGGAAGGCAGGAAGGCAGGAAGGAAGGAAGGAAGGCAGGAAGGCAGGAAGGAAGGCAGGAAGGAAGGCAGGAAGGAAGGCAGGAAGGCAGGAAGGAAGGAAGGCAGGAAGGCAGGAAGGAAGGCAGGAAGGCAGGAAGGAAGGCAGGAAGGCAGGAAAGAAGGAAGGAAGGAAGGCAGGAAGGAAGGCAGGCAGGAAGGCAGGAAGGAAGGCAGGAAGGCAGGAAGGCAGGCAGGAAGGCAGGAAGGGAGGAAGGCAGGCAGGAAGGAAGGCAGGAAGGCAGGAAGGAAGGCAGGAAGGAAGGCAGGAAGGAAGGCAGGAAGGAAGGCAGGAAGGCAGGCAGGAAGGCAGGAAGGAAGGCAGGAAGGGAGGAAGGAAGGCAGGAAGGAAGGCAGGAAGGAAGGCAGGAAGGAAGGCAGGAAGGCAGGCAGGAAGGAAGGCAGGAAGGCAGGCAGGAAGGAAGGCAGGCAGGAAGGCAGGAAGGCAGGAAGGAAGGCAGGAAGGCAGGCAGGAAGGAAGGCAGGAAGGCAGGAAGGCAGGCAGGAAGGCAGGAAGGAAGGCAGGAAGGCAGGAAGGAAGGCAGGAAGGAAGGCAGGAAGGCAGGAAGGAAGGCAGGAAGGAAGGCAGGAAGGAAGGCAGGAAGGCAGGAAGGAAGGCAGGAAGGCAGGAAGGAAGGCAGGAAGGAAGGCAGGAAGGCAGGAAGGAAGGCAGGAAGGAAGGCAGGAAGGCAGGCAGGAAGGCAGGCAGGAAGGCAGGCAGGAAGGAAGGCAGGAAGGCAGGAAGGAAGGCAGGAAGGAAGGCAGGAAGGCAGGCAGGAAGGAAGGCAGGAAGGCAGGCAGGAAGGCAGGAAGGAAGGCAGGAAGGAAGGAAGGCAGGAAGGAAGGCAGGAAGGCAGGAAGGAAGGCAGGAAGGCAGGCAGGAAGGCAGGAAGGAAGGCAGGAAGGCAGGAAGGAAGGCAGGAAGGAAGGCAGGAAGGCAGGAAGGAAGGCAGGAAGGAAGGCAGGAAGGAAGGCAGGAAGGCAGGAAGGAAGGCAGGCAGGAAGGCAGGCAGGAAGGAAGGCAGGAAGGCAGGCAGGAAGGCAGGAAGGAAGGCAGGAAGGCAGGAAGGAAGGCAGGAAGGGAGGAAGGAAGGCAGGAAGGAAGGCAGGAAGGCAGGAAGGCAGGCAGGAAGGCAGGAAGGAAGGCAGGAAGGAAGGCAGGAAGGAAGGCAGGAAGGCAGGAAAGAAGGAAGGAAGGCAGGAAGGAAGGCAGGCAGGAAGGCAGGAAGGAAGGCAGGAAGGCAGGAAGGAAGGCAGGAAGGAAGGCAGGAAGGCAGGCAGGAAGGCAGGAAGGAAGGCAGGAAGGGAGGAAGGAAGGCAGGAAGGAAGACAGGAAGGCAGGAAGGAAGGCAGGAAGGCAGGAAGGAAGGCAGGAAAGCAGGAAGGAAGGCAGGAAGGAAGGCAGGAAGGCAGGAAGGAAGGCAGGAAGGAAGGCAGGAAGGCAGGCAGGAAGGAAGGCAGGAAGGCAGGAAGGCAGGAAGGAAGGCAGGAAGGAAGGCAGGAAGGAAGGCAGGAAGGCAGGCAGGAAGGAAGGAATGAAGGCAGGAAGGAAGGCAGGCAGGAAGGCAGGCAGGAAGGAAGGAAGGAAGGCAGGAAGGAAGGCAGGAAGGGAGGAAGGAAGGCAGGAAGGAAGGCAGGAAGGCAGGAAGGCAGGAAGGAAGGAAGGAAGGCAGGAAGGCAGGAAGGAAGGCAGGAAGGAAGGCAGGAAGGCAGGAAGGAAGGAAGGCAGGAAGGCAGGAAGGAAGGCAGGAAGGCAGGAAGGAAGGCAGGAAGGCAGGAAAGAAGGAAGGAAGGAAGGCAGGAAGGAAGGCAGGCAGGAAGGCAGGAAGGAAGGCAGGAAGGCAGGAAGGCAGGCAGGAAGGCAGGAAGGGAGGAAGGCAGGCAGGAAGGAAGGCAGGAAGGCAGGAAGGAAGGCAGGAAGGAAGGCAGGAAGGAAGGCAGGAAGGAAGGCAGGAAGGCAGGCAGGAAGGCAGGAAGGAAGGCAGGAAGGGAGGAAGGAAGGCAGGAAGGAAGGCAGGAAGGAAGGCAGGAAGGAAGGCAGGAAGGCAGGCAGGAAGGAAGGCAGGAAGGCAGGCAGGAAGGAAGGCAGGCAGGAAGGCAGGAAGGCAGGAAGGAAGGCAGGAAGGCAGGCAGGAAGGAAGGCAGGAAGGCAGGCAGGAAGGCAGGAAGGCAGGCAGGAAGGCAGGAAGGCAGGAAGGAAGGCAGGAAGGAAGGCAGGAAGGCAGGAAGGAAGGCAGGAAGGAAGGCAGGAAGGCAGGAAGGAAGGCAGGAAGGAAGGCAGGAAGGAAGGCAGGAAGGCAGGAAGGAAGGCAGGAAGGCAGGAAGGAAGGCAGGAAGGAAGGCAGGAAGGCAGGAAGGAAGGCAGGAAGGAAGGCAGGAAGGCAGGCAGGAAGGCAGGCAGGAAGGCAGGCAGGAAGGAAGGCAGGAAGGCAGGAAGGAAGGCAGGAAGGAAGGCAGGAAGGCAGGCAGGAAGGAAGGCAGGAAGGCAGGCAGGAAGGCAGGAAGGAAGGCAGGAAGGAAGGAAGGCAGGAAGGAAGGCAGGAAGGCAGGAAGGAAGGCAGGAAGGCAGGCAGGAAGGCAGGAAGGAAGGCAGGAAGGAAGGCAGGAAGGAAGGCAGGAAGGCAGGAAGGAAGGCAGGAAGGAAGGCAGGAAGGAAGGCAGGAAGGCAGGAAGGAAGGCAGGCAGGAAGGCAGGCAGGAAGGAAGGCAGGAAGGCAGGCAGGAAGGCAGGAAGGAAGGCAGGAAGGCAGGAAGGAAGGCAGGAAGGGAGGAAGGAAGGCAGGAAGGAAGGCAGGAAGGCAGGAAGGCAGGCAGGAAGGCAGGAAGGAAGGCAGGAAGGAAGGCAGGAAGGAAGGCAGGAAGGCAGGAAAGAAGGAAGGAAGGCAGGAAGGAAGGCAGGCAGGAAGGCAGGAAGGAAGGCAGGAAGGCAGGAAGGAAGGCAGGAAGGAAGGCAGGAAGGCAGGCAGGAAGGCAGGAAGGAAGGCAGGAAGGGAGGAAGGAAGGCAGGAAGGAAGACAGGAAGGCAGGAAGGAAGGCAGGAAGGCAGGAAGGAAGGCAGGAAAGCAGGAAGGAAGGCAGGAAGGAAGGCAGGAAGGCAGGAAGGAAGGCAGGAAGGAAGGCAGGAAGGCAGGCAGGAAGGAAGGCAGGAAGGCAGGAAGGAAGGCAGGAAGGAAGGCAGGAAGGCAGGCAGGAAGGAAGGAATGAAGGCAGGAAGGAAGGCAGGCAGGAAGGCAGGCAGGAAGGAAGGAAGGAAGGCAGGAAGGAAGGCAGGAAGGAAGGCAGGAAGGAAGGCAGGAAGGAAGGCAGGAAGGAAGGCAGGAAGGAAGGCAGGAAGGCAGGAAGGAAGGCAGGAAGGCAGGAAGGAAGGCAGGAAGGCAGGAAGGAAGGCAGGAAGGAAGGCAGGAAGGAAGGCAGGAAGGAAGGCAGGAAGGAAGGCAGGAAGGAAGGCAGGAAGGCAGGCAGGAAGGCAGGCAGGAAGGCAGGAAGGAAGGCAGGCAGGAAAGCAGGAAGGAAGGCAGGAAGGCAGGAAGGAAGGCAGGAAGGAAGGCAGGAAGGAAGGCAGGCAGGAAGGCAGGAAGGAAGGCAGGAAGGAAGGCAGGAAGGAAGGCAGGAAGGCAGGCAGGAAGGAAGGCAGGAAGGAAGGCAGGAAGGCAGGAAGGAAGGCAGGAAGGAAGGCAGGAAGGCTGGAAGACAGGAAGGAAGGCAGGCAGGAAGGCAGGAAGGCAGGAAGGCAGGAAGGAAGGCAGGAAGGAAGGAAGGAAGGCAGGAAGGAAGGCAGGAAGGCAGGAAGGAAGGCAGGAAGGAAGGCAGGAAGGCAGGAAGGAAGGGAGGAAGGAAGGCAGGAAGGAAGGCAGGAAGGCAGGAAGGAAGGCAGGAAGGAAGGCAGGAAGGCAGGAAGGAAGGCAGGAAGGCAGGAAGGAAGGCAGGAAGGCAGGCAGGAAGGCAGGCAGGAAGGCAGGAAGGAAGGCAGGAAGGAAGGCAGGAAGGAAGGCAGGAAGGAAGGCAGGCAGGAAGGAAGGAAGGAAGGCAGGAAGGAAGGCAGGAAGGCAGGAAGGAAGGCAGGAAGGAAGGCAGGAAGGCAGGCAGGAAGGCAGGCAGGAAGGCAGGCAGGAAGGCAGGAAGGCAGGAAGGAAGGCAGGAAGGAAGGCAGGAAGGCAGGAAGAAAGGCAGGAAGGAAGGCAGGCAGGAAGGCAGGCAGGAAGGCAGGAAGGAAGGCAGGAAGGCAGGAAGGAAGGCAGGAAGGAAGGCAGGAAGGCAGGAAGGAAGGCAGGAAGGAAGGGAGAAAGAAAGAGAAAGAGGTGAGCAAGGGAGGCAGGAAGAGACCACTGCGCGGACTCCCCAGCACAGAGGAGCAGGCTGGAACCCCACGACCCACTCAGCAAGGTGGGCACGCACCCAGGTGGGCAGCACGCCGGCCTAGTTTTCCCTGGCCAGTCAGAAAGGGACAGTCCGCCTCTGCACCTGCCGGGACCTGCAGCTGAAGAGAGAGGAGCCCTGTGCCCCATCCCGCCTCTGGCCGTCACGGGACTCTGTCCGAGCTTCCCGGTGGCCAGAGGCTCGTGGCCGGGTGGGTGAGTGTTTCCGTCGAGTCTCCCTGGGCCCGCTAAGACGGTGTCGCTCCTGCCTGCCCTCACCTCAGCCTGAGGCACGATGCCGGCCTACCCCGCAGCCTTGACGGCAGAGCCGCTGAGCTCCATGTGCTGCCCCTTCTGAGTCCGGGGTCAGACTGTCATCTGACGGCACCATCAAGTCAAGGGGGACCAGCCTGCCCTCCTCCTTCCCCTGTGTGCAAAAGCTCTGTGCAGCCGCACATTTCTCTGCTGTTTTAAGGGTGATCCCACTGGAATTCAGTTCTAGACGTGCCATTTATGTAAGTCTGTTCACCTCTGACCGAGGGTGACTTCAGTGGTTTTCAATTTCCAAATGCTTGGCAGTCACACAGGTCAGCTGTGTCCTATGAGTGATTTGCGATTTGCTTTTCTTTTCTCCAGACTGTGACACAGAGACACAGAGATGGGGGGGGGGGGGCGCCTCCTGGTTTCCTAGACTGTGTCCCAGTGCCTGTAAACACTGAGCCTGAACTACTGAAGGCCAGGTCTTACTAGGTTTACGAAGTAGAACTTTTGTTTACATGTTTTGATTGGAGGATTCATAGTTTACAGTAAATACAGTTGTCTAAAATTTCTCAGTTTTCTGCAAAGCACTCTCCCCCCCAGTCCAGGTCCACCTCCACCATCAGCACCTGGACCGGAAAGCCCCCTCAACCCTTCAGAGTCCTTTACTTTGGGGCAAGACACCACGCCGAGCCCACGTCCTGCTCTGTGTCTCCCCTTCTGTTCTGATTGCTCCACTTCTGTCCATGAGTGAGACCAGCCCGTCCTCATCCTTCTCTTTCTGGCTGATCTCACGTCACAGGATGCCTTCACTCTCCATCCAAGATGAGCTGAAGAAGGTGAATTTATTATTCTTCACAGCTGAGTAGTATTCCACTGTATACACAGACCACAACTTGCTCAGCCACTCATCTGTTGTTGGACACCTGGGTGGCTTCCAGGTTGTGGCTGTTACACATTGTGCTGCTAAGAACATATGTGCACACAGATCGTTCTGGATGGGTGTGTTGGGTTCCTTAGGATCTGTCCCCAGGAGAGGGATTGCAGGACCACAGGGCAGGTCCATTTCTAGCCTTCTGAGAGTCTCCAGACTGCTCTCCACAGAGGCCGGACCACTGACACTCCCACCAGCAGCGCAGGAGGCTCCTTTGTCCCCACAGCCTCTCCAGCTTGTGTTGTTACTACCTTTTCTGATGTGTGACGTTCTCACAGGGGTGACGTGTCATCTCATTGTTGTCTTTATTAGCATTTCTCAGTCAATGACTTTGAGCATTTTTTTCTTATGTCTCGTGGTCTCATGGGTGGGTCTCTTCTTCGGTGACTATTCTGTTCATGTCCTCTCCCCAGTTTTGAATGGGATAATTTGTTTTTTGCTGTTGTTGCTGTGTTTGGTGAGCTCTTTATATATTCTGGTTAGTAGCCTCTTGTCTCATATGTGGTTTGCAAAGATCTTCTCCCATTCTGTAAGGGTCTCTTTGCGTGGGCTGATGTTTTCTTTTGTTATGCAGAAGCTTTCAATTTGATGTAGTCCCATTGGTTTATTTTTGTTTTTATCTTCGTTGTAATTGGTTTATATCATTGAAGATGCATATAAAACTTAGATGGAAAAGAGTTCTTCTACTGTTTTTCTCTATGTATTTGACAGTTTCTGGTCTAACATCCAAGTTCTTGATCCATTTGGAATTTACTTTTGTGTTTGGTGAAATATAGTGGTTTAGTTTCATTCTTCTGCATGTTTCAACCCAATTTTTCCAACATCATTTGTTGCAGAGACTGTCCTTCCTCTACTTAATAGTTTGGGGGCCCCTGTCAAAGATTAGCTGTCCATGGGGACTCACTTCTGGGCTCTCCATTCTATTCCACTGGTCAGTGTGTCCATTCATGTTCCAGTACCAGGCAATTTTGATGACAATGGCCCTATAATACAATTTGAGATCTGGGAGTGTGATACCTCCAGTTCTGTTCTTTTTTCTCAAGATTTTTTTTTTTTTTTTTTGGCAATTCTAGCTATTTCCTGGTTCCAAATAAATGCTTATCGGTTTTATTTTATTGTCAAAAAATTGGGTAGGACCTTGATGAGGATTGCATTAAATTTTTATATGGCTCTGGGTAGAATATTCCTTTTGATGATGTTAATTCTTCCAACCCATGAACACGGAATATCTTTCCACTTCCTGTGTCTTTTTCTATTTCCTTGAATGGTGACTCGTAGTTTCTGGTATACAAGTCCTTCACTTCCGAGATATTTTGTTGTTTTTGCTGCTGTAGTGAATTATACTGATTCTTGGATTTCTTCTTCTTCTGACTTAGTGTTTGCATAGAGGAATGCCACTGACTTTTGTGTGTACATTTTGTAGCCTGACTACCTTACCACATTGCCTGATAATTTCCAGGCGCTTCCTGCAGGATTCTTTAGATTTTTTATATATACTATCATGTCATCTGCAAAAAGGGGGAGCTTGACTTCTTCTCTTCCAATCTTTAAATGTGATCCACCACATCAATAAAAGAACAAAGTAATTTTCTTGTGATCTCATGATTATCTCAGCAGATGCAGAGAAAGACTTTGACAAAAACCCAACATCCCACCATGATCAAAGAAGTACAAAAAATGGAAATAGATGGGAAGGTCCTTACCCTAGTGGAGTCCATATACAGCAGACCTACAGCCAACATCACACGCAATAGGTAGAAGCTGGAAGCATTCCCCTCAGATCAGGGATATGGTATAACAACCGCCTGCTATTTGCTCCTGATGTCTGCTTCACTGAACAAACGTCTTTGATCTTCCCCGTCCCGTTAAAAAAAGTCTGTCTTTATTTATTTATTTATTATTGGATAGGCACACAGAGAAGTTGAGATGGGTGGGGAGACAGAGAGGGAGAGTGATCCCTGCACCCCTGCTTCAGCATTCTTGAAGCTTTTCCCTGCAGTTGGGGCCCAGGGCTTGAACCCAGGTCCTTGCACATTGCAATGTGAGCGCTTAGCCAGATGCTTCACCACCTGGCCCCTTTCTCATCCCTTTTTTGATGTGATGCATGATTCTACCAATAAGTGTCCTGCTGGAGCTCTGATCATGGCCCCCCTGACTCTCTCCCAGGGAGTCTGCATGCTGTCCTTCCAGACTCCAGATGGACTATGAAAAGCGTGAAGTGATCTTCTCTCAACTCTGAGATGAGTCGGACCTCAGGGTCCTGAACGTGGCTAGGTTCTCTACCTGCATATCAGCCATATCTCTTCACGTTCAAAATGCCTTGTTTCCTATTTTAAAAAAAGGCCATGTACCGTTCCATTATGTACTCAGCATCATTACGGAAATGTGTAACGATCTAAATGACTTCCAGTTACTCACCACGGCCACCTCCACAAACAGTTAAAGACAGCCCTACATTCTGCTGGAAACATTCCGTGTACACACACGCCTGTCACACGCGTGGCTTGTTGGATGTCTGTATGACTCACTAGAACTCCAGCAGTAACTCAGCGGTCTCATCAAAGGTCAGACAATGAGTTGAACGTTGACTTTATCCTGTGTAGCCGAAGGAGGCCCCGTTTCACCAACATATGGCTCCTCTTTGTTCAGACTGCCTCAGTCTGGACATTTCCTTCCATATTCTTCTTTCTCAGTGAGACACGGGTGTAGAAAGTTTAAGTTTCTAGCTTGAGTCATTAGAGAAAACAATTAACACCATCAAGTTCCCAGACTTGTATCTGTGTTGCTGGGAGGTGCTGGATTTCATAGTTGAGGCTTGCTGAGAACCCTATTATCTTTGCCCAAAGGTCACTGTGACACTTAGCCCTCAAGCTGTAGGTACTTTGTGATCTATGGAAATTTATGAAACATGAATATAAAATACAGAGTTTCTGTAAACCATTGAACTCCTCAATAAAAATGGTTAAGAAAAAACAAACAAACAGCATTTCTGTCAGTGGAAATATCTGATGTCTCCAGATAAGATGGCCACATGGCCATCCGTCCGTGCCAGCACTGTGGAATTTTAGCCAAGTAGGAGCAAGCTTTGTTCTGTCCCCTATTTAATTCTGCATTTTTCCATAAACCTTGGAGAAAATGACTATGTCGTTTGAAAGCTACTATTTTAGAGCAGCATAATAAAATACACACTGAGGCTTATTATTAAAACGTGATTTTATATTTGTGTAAAGGTCTGTGGCCAAGGAAATAGTAAGGACAGCCTCGTGGAGATCTAAACGGGCAGAGCACGTTAACCGGGAGAGCCCCCGGGCGTCCCTGCCAGGTGGTGGGTGACGGGTGCTCGGTCGTCTTCCTCCAACCCCGGAGACCGGCTCCCTGCCCCTCAGTGCTCCTCCCGTCTGTCTCCCCGTGTTGAGCCCCGTAACCACCACAGACCACAGGTGATGGGTTTCCCCCGTGGGCTCGCTCGTTCTGTCCCAGAGTCCACCTGGGAGTGAGGTGGGCAAGTGCCCGTCCCCATCTCGTCCTGTCCTGCCCGAGAGCACAGACAGCTCTGCAAGGAGGCCTGCGCTGCCGGCCCGCTGAGGAGAATCCCGGGGTCCACAGGCTGGAAACAACCCAAGGGCCCGGCCACAGAGGGTCACAGAGGGTCGCGGGAGCCGGGAGCGCTGGTGTGCGGAGACAGGAGCCTCCTCTGCTGTGGCCCCACAGAACTAGAGCAGACCCTGGGCCCGCGAGCCTCAGTCTGGAGACCTCAGGGGCACACTCCAGTCAGGCTGGGTCTCGCCTCCCTCCCTCTCCTCCCCTCTCCTCCCCTCTCCTCCCCTCTCCTCCCCTCTCCTCCCCCCCTTCTCCTCCCCTTCTCCTCCCCTCTCCTCCCCTCTCCTCCCCTCTCCTCCCCTCTCCTCCCCTCTCCTCTCCTCCCCTCTCCTCCCCTCTCCTCTCCTCTCCTCTCCTCCCCTCTTCTCCCCTCTCCTCCCCTCTCCTCCCCTCTCCTCCCCTCTTCTCCCCTCTCCTCCCCTCTCCTCCCCTCTCCTCTCCTTTCCTCTCCTCTCCTCTCCTCTCCTCCCCTCTTCTCCCCTCTCCTCCCCTCTCCTCCCCCCTCCCTTCTCCTCCCCTCTTCTCCCCTCTCCTCCCCTCTTCTCCCCTCTCCTCCCCTCTCCTCTCCTCTCCTCTCTTCTCCTCCCCTCTTCTCCCCTCTCCTCCCCTCCCCTCCCCCCTCCCTTCTCCTCCCCTCTCCTCCCCTCTTCTCCCCTTTCCTCCCCTCTTCTCCCCTCTCCTCCCCCTCCCTTCTCTTCCCCTCTCCTCCCCTCTTCTCCCCTCTCCTCCCCTCTTCTCCCCTCTCCTCCCCTCTCCTCCCCCCCTCCCTTCTCCTCCCCTCTCTCCCCTCTCCTCCCCTCTCCCTCCTCCCCTTCCCTCCTCTCCTCTTTATTTCGAGACGGCACCCACATTCTGCTTTCCTTCAGGCCCCATGGGGCAGCTGTGCAGGCACGCTTTTCTTTTCTCATATCTCCCAGATTCAGAAAAAGTGTGTTGCCATAATGGTGAGTGTGTCGCCTGCTGTAGATAAGCTTATCAGAAGCTCCGGGGCCAATTTCATTCTCTTTGCATTCTCTTTATTTATTTATTGGATAGAGACAGCCAGAAATCTGAGAGAGGTGGGGGAGACAGAGGGACATCTGCAGCCCTGCTTCTCTGCTTGTGAAGTGTCCCCCTGCAGGTGGGGAGCAGGCCTTGAACCTGAGTCACATGCACTCAGCCAGGTCACCACCCTCGGCCCCTAAGGCCAATCTGTTTTCATCCGTTTAACGTTCTGTATTTCTGTCGTACGGGTATCTTTTCAGCATACATATGGTGGACTTCTTGAATACTTTCCAACGCTGCATTTTCCCCTAAATGGTAAAAATATTCATCAGAAAGCCCTAAATCAAATGCTAAAATGCTAGGGCCATGTGCCATGTGCCAGTGGTGCACATGGTTCAAGCCCCCGGCCCCCACCTACGGGAGGAAGCTTCACGGTGGTGCAGCAGGGCTGCTGGTGTCTCTGTCTCTCTTGCTATCTCCCCCTTCTCAATTTATCTCTGTCTCTATCCAATAATAACTAAATAAAAATGTTTTTTAAAGATACTAAGATGAGGGGGTTGGGGGGCCGGGTGGTAGCACTGCAGGTTAAGCGCACATGGCGTGAGCGCAAGGACCGATGTAAGGATCCCGGTTCGATCCCTGGCTCCCCCCACCTGCAGGGGAGACCAGCAGTGAAGCAGGTCTGCAGGTGTCTGTCTTTCTCTCCCCCTCTCTGTCTTCCCCTCCTCTCTCCATTTCTCTCTGCCCTACCCAACAATGATGACAACAATAATAATAACAACCACAATGATTAACAACAAGGGCAACAAAAGGGAAAAAGTAGCCTCCAGGAGCAGTGGATTCGTAGTGCAGACACTGAGTCCCAGCAGTAACCCCGGAGGCAAAAAGAAAAAGATGCTAAGATGACCCCAGTGTAGACGGCAGGATTCTAACCCAACTTCAGGTTCAGAGACTGTGCCCTCATGCCAGGGCAGCCGCGATGCCTACTGCCGGTCACTGGGGGAAGGGCCCGGAGCTCTGCCCCTCTGCTGGGCCTCAGTCCCCAGAGGCTGCTGGCGGCCACATGCCCTGACCCGGCCCCACTGCCCACCCCGAGCTGAGTCCTTCCCCTCACGTGCGTCTCTCCTTCCAGGTGGAGATTGAGAAGCTGGATTACCACCACTACCTGCCTCTGTTTTTTGACGGACTCTGCGAAATGACCTTCCCCTACGAGTTCTTTGCTCGGCAAGGGATCCACGACATGCTGGAGCACGGGGGGAACAAGATCCTGCCCGTCATCCCCCAGCTCATCATCCCGATAAAGAGTAAGTTCCCCGGGGGAGCGGCACCCTGCTAGCCAAGCAGGGACACCCAGCAGGGGGAAGGGCCCGCAGGCTGTGCCGGGAGGTTTAGAAATGGGCTTATGGGGCTAGAACTCCTGTCTCCCAATACACCCACCAGCCACCAGCCACAGGGTGCTGTGTCTGAGCCGGGCAGCCGGGCTTTGTCATGCTGGCCGTGCAGCCCCGCAGAAGTGGCCGTGCTGTCCCAGCGAGCCGCGCGCGTGCAGAGAGCGTGCGTGGCCTTTCTATCTGTGTGCGGGAGCAGAGCCTCTGGTCTGAGAGCAGAGCACATGGCCCACGTGCACGGCATCTTCAGGACTAGCGGGCGCAGGGTGTGAAGAGGAGAGAGAAGCAGGGATGGAGGGTGACGCCAACGCTGGGAAGGGGCTTTGTCTGTTTTGTTTCATTTACGGTGATTTTTCTTTAAATGTTTTATTATATTTATTTATTTATTTATTGGATAGAGACAGCCAGAAATCGAAAGAGAAGGGGGTGATAGGGAGGGAGAGAGACAGAGATGCCTGCTGCCCTGCTTCACCGCTCGCAAAGCTTTCCCCCCGCAGGTGGGGGCTGGGGGCTCGAACTCTGGTCTCTCCAGCGTTGTAACGTGTGCACGCGACCAGGTGCGCCACCACCTGGCCCCGCTTGGAAGGTTTTTATCTACAGCAGGTGACATGGGGACACCTGAGGGTCACCCAGTTGTTGGCTTTATCTGGCTGGACAGAGTATCATTCCTTTCTCTGCCCAAGTTTCCCGGCATGAGTCCCCCTGACCATCTGAAAGCAGTCAACCCCTGTTCAAACATTTTTTTTCTAACATGCAAAGAAATTTTCACTTGTGTTTTCACTTGAGGGAAATACCACCACTGATGCTTGAGTGGACTTCTGACTTCCAGCCCAGACTCCCCAGCCTGCTGTCAGAGCTGCCGCTGGCACTGCCCATAGGGCCACCCGCCCCCGGGCCGGGAGGGGACAGTCAGCCGAGTCTCCGGTTCTGGCCCCCAGTACAGCCAGCACCCTGTTGTGCACATACCAGAGCCCAGCAGCTTGCACGGCTGCAGCTGTTGGGGAGGGAGCGCAGAGGGTGACATCGCCTGGTGCCCCGTGGGTGGGTGCCCTCACCCCGCATCTTGGCCCAAACTAGGACAAGGGATAGACTCGCTCTGGAGAGACTGAAGTTGCAATGGATGCCAGAACACCCCCCGCAAGGCAAGTCCGTCCGCGCTGGTCGCCCCTCTAGACTCTGGCGCACTGCTTGCTGGGCACCGGGCAGCACACCTGGCTCAGTGCACATGCTGTGGTGCTCAAGGATCCTGGTTCAAGCCCCCGGTCCCCACCTGCAGCAGGAAAGCGTTATGAGTGGTGGAGCAGGGCTGCAGGTGTCTCTCTGTCTCTCTGGACCTGGAACATAAACAGACTTGCCGGCCAGTGGAATAGAACTGAGAGCCCAGAAATAAGCCCCCACAGCTGTGGACAGCTCATCTTTGACAAGGGGGCCCAGAGGATTAAATGGGGGAAAGCAGAGTCTCTTCAACAAATGGTGTTGGGAAAAAAAATGGGTTGAAACACTCAGAAGAATGAAACTGAACCGCTACACTTCAGCAGACACAAAAGTCAACTCCAAACGGACCAAAGACTTGGATGTTCGAGCAGAAGCTATCAGACGCCTTGAGGAAAATATCGGCAGAGCTCTTTTCCATCTGAGTTTTGTAGGAGTCTGTGGCCGTACCACCCTGAACACGCCCGATCTCATCTAAATTTTGTAGGCATCTTCAGTGATACGATTCCGATTGCAAGAAAGACGGAAACAAAGACAAACCAGTGGGACCACATCACAGGGAAGGGCTTCTGCACAGCAGCAGACACCACCAGCCTCGCAGAGCGGGAGGCCTTCTCATTCCGGGGAGGGGGGCTACTGCGTCCGCCCTGGACCCCGTTGTTCTGTTCCGTGAGGCTGCCTTCTTCTGACCTCTGATCTAGACTCTCCACAGAGCTCCACAGAGCTCCAGTCTCTCCACCCGCACTTACTGCTTCCAGGGGAGTGGGGACCCTTCTTTCCCTGACTCTCAGGAAATTCTGCCCGCTGGCCTCACACTGCTGTCTGCGGCTCCCCTACATCCATCCGTCTTCACAGGCCTTGCTCTAGACAAGGTTTTAGCAGAGTGAACGTTGTGGCCGATTTGACCTTCTGTTCAGACCACTTGAACTTTCTCCAGGGCCCAGGTTCAAGTCCCCGGCTCCCCACCTGCAGGGGGAAAGCCTCCCAAGTGGTGAAGCAGGGCTGCAGGTGTCTGTCTGTCTCTCTCCCTCTCTATCCTACCCTTCTCTCTCGATTTCTGGCTGTCTCTATCCAATAAATAAAGATAATTTAAAAATAAAACACAAAGGACTTTCTTCAGCTCGGTGAGCAGGCAGTGTTGCTCTCTAGGGAGCATGGGGCTCCCTGGGCTTGCATTTGAATGCCCTCCACTAACTTCTTTTATGTTCATAAGTCATCTGGTTGGTGCAGTGGGTTTTCAGTCTCTGCAGTCTTTCAACATTCCTTTCTACCTAAGCTGAATCACTTTTTTTTCTGTTGTCCGTAACATTTCTTTTTTTTTCTTTTTCCACCAGATCCCTGCTCAGCTCTGGCTTATGGTGGTGAGGGGGATGGAACCTGGGACTGTGGAGCCTCAGGTTTGAGAGTCTGTTTGCAAAACCATTATGCTGTCTACCACTACCCTCCTTTTTTACTTTTTTTAATTGTGATCGACAAGTCCGTTGGGTGAGAGGGGTTTAATATAATTCCACAACTCCCAAAACCCTCCATTCGAAGCTTTGCTAATCTTTTTCTTTTCTCCCAGAGTCCTCTCTGGGGCTTGGTGCCTGCACTATGAATCCGCTGCTCCTGAGGGTCATTTTTGTTTTTGTTGCCCTTGTTGTTATTGTTATTATTGCTGTCGTCATTGTTGGATAGGACAGAGAGAAATGGAGAGAGGAGGGAAGACAGAGAGCGGGAGAGAAAGACAGACACCTGCAGACCTGCTTCACCGCCTGGGAAGCGACTCCCCTGCAGGTGGGGAGCCGGGGGCTTGAACCGGGATCCTTACTCAGGTCCTTGCGCTTCCTGCCACCTGCGCGTAACCCACTGCACTACCGCCCAGCTCCCTGCTTTTCTGTTCTTTGTCTCTCTGGGAATGTGGACCCAGAATCATTATGGGGAGCAGAGGTGGGAGTTCTGGCTTCTGTCATTGCTTCTCCGCTGGACATGGGTGTTGGCAGGTGGATCCACACCCCCAGCCTGTGTCTGTCTGTCCCTGTTTCTAGCACCGGGGACTCTTTCTTTCATTTGAACACTTAAAAGCCATTGTAGAGTTATCAACTGGCCCTCTGTCAGTATCGCAGCATCTCAGGGAGAGGGAGGGCTGAGCGAGGCAGAAACCAGCGAACAACTGGGCCGTGGTCTTTGCTTCCGTCCTGAGTGTCTATTGTTTATTGACCGGAGTCTAGCCTTACTTGTTCCTCCCCTGTCTGTATGTCACCAAAAGTCAAGCATTTCTCAGGAAATCACATTGATGAACCAGGAAGGGCCCTGCAGGGTCCCAGCACAGTAGGCAAAGCGTTTCCAGTGGCATCGTGGCATGAGGTGGTAGAGGCAGGCTGGCACACCCAGTGGGCACCACCTGAAACAGCTGTGCGCCTCGTTTTCAAGCCCTGCCATTAGTGTGATTCTGACGCTCTCCAGGGGCGCGATTCTCCTCCCCATCACCAGCTAGCAGCTCCAAAACAGATTTTCTTAATTTTAGCTGGAGGCAAAGCCAAACGCCTTCCACAGCCCTGTGAGGGCGAGGACAGGGGTGGGCCGCCTGACTTGTCTTAGGCCCTGGATGATCTTGATGACATCTGAGATGGTGACACTGGATGCACGGGAGGGGGCACGTGCAGCAGGCACACCTGAGCTTCTGGATGAGGGCGGGCGGGCAGGAGGGAGCCGGCCTTCTCTACGGTGCAGACACAAGGTCAGTCTTGACCTGCACGGTGGGCACCTGCTCCCTTTCTCTCTCCCACTTCCCAACGTCCATTTTCCTGTGACTCGCTCCGGGTCCAGCATTATGAGAGGTACCAGGAGGACAAAGCATCGGGCAGTGGGGACACAGAACAAGGCACCTGGCCCGCTCTGGGATTCGGGGAGTCACCTCAAGGAAAGTGAGAAGGAGACCAACGCCCTTCAGAACCGGCTCTGCGTCTGGGGGTGGGGGGAGGGACCTGGCTCCCTCAGAGGCAAGGCCACCTCTCAGCCCTTAGCAGGGTGTCAGGCCCGGTGGCACCGCTGGGAGGCCGAGGAGAGGGAAAGGAGGGTTCAGGGCAAGGAGGCCCTCAGCACTCCACGGGAAAGAAAGCGCGAAGAGCCCGGGAGAGAGAGAGCAGCACTGGGACTGCGCTCAGACCTCAGGCCTTCACTGTTCTCAGCTGGACCTCTCTGATTTCTTATTCTTCGTCGAGGAGGTCAGCCATGACACTGCAGTCACTGCCCAGCCCCTCGGCGCTCTTCCCCCAGAATTCCCTGCTGTGATGCGCCCACCCGTGCTTCACTGGGCTCTCTCTCCCCTGCTCCTCATTGCCACGTCCCACTTATACGTGAGGCACTCAGTGTCCACCCTCCTCTTTTGCCTCACCTTCCTTAACGTGATGCCCGTGGAAGCTAGCCAGTGGTGGTTGGGAGAAGGACGTTAAAAACACCACCATCACAGTTCAGGGAAACCCACACTGGCCGAGTGCACAGGACTTGTGGCTGTGACAGGACCCAAGTTCGAGCCCTAGCCCCACCAGAGCAGTGCCCTGGTCTAAAAAAAAAAAAAAAAGCAAAACACCCTCAGTGTCACAGGACTAACATTGCCCTGAAGGACTGACATTGAGTGTTGTTTTCTCCGGGCTGGCTTCACGGGCAGGAGACAGAGACGACCAGAAACTCATGGCAGAGCTGAAAACGCAGTTTAATCTTTATTCACGAGTGGGCAAGCAGTCCAACAACCTAATCACAACACAATGGGCTCCTCCGTCTCTCTCCTCCGGCCACAGAGTCCGGAACCAAGGAAGTACCTAGGATAGGGGGCGGGGAGAAGGAAGAAGCACGGAATAGCAAGGACTAAACCAGAATCTCCCAGAGGCAGAGGGAGTGAGACCAAACCAATGTGACAGAATGACCATGTAAATAGACCACAACGTCAAGCAATGTAACAGAAGGATCCCAGAAGCAGAACTAGAAGCTTACCAACAACCGAGAGCAACCAAACCTCTGATATCACATTGGAGTGTAGACCACAACCTGAAGAAAAGTGTGCAAAATAAAGTGAGAACGTGTAGACGGTAAGGAGCAGGGGACACAAACGGGCCGGTAGCTGTAGGTCT
Source organism: Erinaceus europaeus (assembly GCF_950295315.1). Classification (NCBI taxonomy): domain Eukaryota; kingdom Metazoa; phylum Chordata; class Mammalia; order Eulipotyphla; family Erinaceidae; genus Erinaceus; species Erinaceus europaeus. Next base: position 1,950,645 of record NC_080174.1, read on the forward strand.
GGGAAGAGGAAACATGAGAGTTGAGCGCTCAGTAATGGCGGCAGGGATGGCTAAAAGGACATTTCGGGGCTGAAATAGGGCCGGCACTTTGCTTGAGGGCCACAGGACATAGTCTTCTCTCTACTGACATTTCTCTTTCGGAGAATTTCCTGAGCTGTTCCATCCAGCCGTGAGAATGCTCAGCAGCTTTCACCACGGGTGCCGTGAAGAAAGCAAATCCTCTATATGACACTGAACCTTTATATGCAGCCTACCAACAATATGATGATATTTTCAAATTATTGACGTATTATCTCCTTTTCACAACGGGTCAAGTCAAAGACAGGAAATGATGTTAGAGGTGCCCACCATGATCATATGAAAATCACGCCCAGTATATGTGGCGATCTCCCTTCAATATGATCTTCCTGGGATCATAGTCCTCTTCCCCAGCCAGGACACTGATGCTATAAAGCTCATCTCAAGGGCGGCAAGGCAAATGAGTTTTGAGAAAACCATATCTACATGTTATAGTCACCAAGTGAGGGTCTGGTTTCCTATCTCTCATGAATAAGTCTTTAAAAAAGAAATTTGCTCAATTCTATAAAAGTGATGTTATCAATCACAACAAACTAAGTTATGTCGAAATGACAGCCAGAATCAAAATTGAACGTCTAACACAATAAATGAGGCAACATATCGGCCTATTTCTCATGTGTAAGTGCCTCAGGGCCCAGCCCAAATCATGTCACTATTTAGAAAGCAAGATCTTGCAGGGCCTTGCTGGCGATGGGATATTCTGTCCTATAATAAGCAGCGTTTCATTTCTCCTGCAGGACTTATTGACTGACCGCATTGGTCCAGAGCCCTGCCAACTCCAGTGGGGCCAGAAAGTACAGTCCTACTGCAGGAATTCTGGAGAATGAATTTTCAAGTCTCTGGGTTCGGTTAAATTATTTTCAAGAGCATCTTTCTTTTTCTTTCTTCTTCTTCTTCTTTTTTTTTTTTTTAGTATTTATTTATTCCCTTTTGTTGCCCTTGTTTTATTGCTGTAGTTATTGTTGTTGATGTCATCAATGTTGGATAGGACAGAGAGAAATGGAGAGAGGAGGGGAAGACAGAGAGGGGAGAGAAAGACAGACACCTGCAGACCTACTTCACCACCTGTGAAGCGCCTCCCCTGCAGGTGGGGAACCAGGGCTTGAACCCCCTTTTGTTGCCCTTGTTTTATTGTTGTAGTTATTATTGTTATTGATGTCGTCATTGTTGGACAGGACAGAAAGCAATGGAGAGAGAAGGGGAAGACAGAGAGGGGGAGAGAAAGACAGACACCTGCAGACCTGCTTCACCGCCTGTGAAGCGACTCCCCTGCAGGTGGGGAGATGGGGGCTCAAACCGGGATCCTTACGCGGGTCCCTGTGCTTTGTGCCTCGTGCGCTCAACCCGCTGCGCCATCGCCCGGCCCCCAAGAACGCCTTTCTAATTCCTCACTTGTGGACAGCAGTCAGAGTTCTCCTACCATCGGCTCTTCACCCAGCTTGTACTTGCCATCTGGGCTGGCTGAGGCTCCTCCATGTGTGAAAGCCTTAGGCACACGCTCAGGTTGACTTCCAGAGGTTTCTGTGACTCCCAGGACACCCACCTCCTGTCTCCCACCTGCTAGGTCAGCTCAGATCTCTCCTGACACCGCCAGCCAGCTTTCAGCTCAGAAACTTACCTGGCGCACTTCCACTCTCTAAGGACATGTCCCCTTCCATAAAGCCTCCTTTAACTGCGTAAAATTCACGGATTCCTGTAAATATCTGGTCGAAGTGATCACTTTAGCTTAATGTGTATTAGTCTCCTTGTCTAAATGTGATGTCCTGCTCAAACTGATCACCTTGAACTTTTCAGATTCTGTCACTTGGCTCTCTTTCAAGAATACCCATCTGCGCACGCCCACAGGCCTCGCTGGCAGAGGCGTCTCAGGGTCAGCTCCGTCAGGGACTGGCTGGGACTCCTTGGGTCCTGCCTGCCTGCCTGCCTGCTCCTCAAGGCCAGTCCTGTCCTTACTCCTGCCTCCCTCTCCCACAGAACTTTTCATGTTCCTCTCTTACATCCTTTAAGTAGAATATCAGCAAGTGGGAGTCGGGCGGTAGCGCAGCGGGTTAAGCGCACGTGGCGCAAAGCACAAGGACCAGCGTAAGGATCCCGGTTCGAGCCCCCGGCTCCCCACCTGCAGGGGAGTCGCTTCACAGGCGGTGAAGCAGGTCTGCAGGTGTCTGTCTTTCTCTCTCCCTCTCTGTCTTCCCCTCCTCTCTCCATTTCTCTCTGTCCTATCCAACAACGATGACAACAATAATAACTACAAGAATAAAAAAAAAGGGCAACAAAAGGGAATAAATTAAAAGAAAAGATTAAGAAGCAAGAATATCAGCGAGTGATATATTATCACAGTATCTCATGCGCTGGCTAAGCCAGAGAAGATGCATCAAAACATTTGTAAACTTGCTCCAACTGGGTGCACACCTGCTGTCCCCACTGGAAGGGGAGGCTTGGGGTTGCCACTCCAAAGCCCGTCACGTGAATCTGTCTTGTAAGGGGAGCCTTAGGGCCGGGTGGTGGCGCACCTGGTTGAGCAAGCACACGTTACTGTGCACAAGGACCAGGATTAGAGCCCCACTACCCGCTTGCAGGGGGGATCTTTGCGAGTGGTGAAGCAGGGCTGCAGGTGTCTCTCTGTCTCTCTCCCTCTCTACCCCCGCTTCCCTCTCGATTTCTGTCTCTATTCCATTAATAAATGTAAAGGAAGGTAATCAACAGGGAAGCCTTGCATGAACCGGTCAGTGAAGAGCACAATGACACAGTGCTTCCCCTGTGTCACGAGTTAAGTAGTGGGCAGTGGGCACCCTTTTCCCTTTGTTCCCCTGCATTCCCTCCTGTGGTGTTTCTGTTTTGTCTTGTTGGTGAGCAGTAACACACATTTGTGAGCTGGCCTCTCAGGGGGAGGACAGGTGACCCCGGGCTGCTAACGGCTCACAGAAATATCTTCTGTGCTACAAATAGACAGGACAGACACAGTGGCCTCATTAGGAAGGCTCTAATGAGTTGAGGTCACCCAGCTTTAAAGGACACACACACACAGAGAGAGAGAGAGAGACTCAGCTGAGAAAACTCCAGCAATAACAATTTCAGAAGCCAAGTGTTCTTGTTAAAGAATCCCCAATGGGAAAAAAATATATAGTAAGTAAGGGTAAAATGTGAGGCTCTACATCACAATCCTGAGATTGTCTGAGGATTCTATTTAATTAGAATGGAGCGAGTGCAGCTAAGGCGTGCTAGCTTTTCTCTCCGAGCTAATATTTTTTGCTTACATAATTTGAAATCGTTCAGGTAAATGATTTTTAAAGTGATAAGAACTGTAAAAAGAAAAAAGAAAAGCCATCTTAGCTTAAGAGGAAAAATCTTATTTGCTCTAAAATATGGAAAGGAATTATGAGGGACCAGGTGGTGGCGCACCTGGTTGAGCGCATGTGTTACAATGCACAAAGATCCAGGTTCAAGTCCCCATTCTCCACCTGCAGGGGGAAAGCTTTGTGGGTGGTGAAGCTGGGCTGCAGGTGTCTCTGGGCCTTTCTCCCTCTCTATCTCCCCCTTCCCTCTCAATTGATGGCTGTCTCTATCCACTAAATAAAGATAATTTTTAAAAAATTAAAACTTAAAAACACGAAAGGAATTATTTCCTTTCTTTTTTAAGTTTTAATTTTTTTAAATTATCTTAATGTCACTTAGGTTTATTTTTCTGAGAAGTTGTAAACAGGAGATTAATTCAAATTGTAAGAGTCGGGATGACTTAAGAAATCATGTAATTGAATAATGAATAGATGGGTCTCATCTCAGCCCTTCTCTGATCTTCTCTGTCCTTTTGAGAAGTGGCCGTGACTCGCCGTTGTCATTCTTTGCTTCACTGCAAGGTCACCTTCATCCTGGCCCTTTTCTTGGTCCCAAGTGCATCATAGGACTACAGGCTTGTTTACTTATGCTTACAGAAAGAGCAGTTGTCATCACTCTTGAGGTACCAGGAAAAGTGGGATTATCACTCTGATCTCCAGGCCAGGTATGCGACACAGACCCAGCTCTGTGTCAGGGGCCAGAACACATCAACTCAACCAACCCAGAGCAGGTAAACTGCCTGTTAGCTGGGTGAGGGCACAGGGAGGAGTCAACCCAGAGCAGGTAGACTGCCTGTTAGCTGGGTGAGGGCACAGGGGAGGAGTCAACCCAGAGCAGGTAAACTGCCTGTTAGCTGGGTGAGGGCACAGGGGAGGAGTCAACCCAGAGCAGGTAAACTGCCTGTTAGCTGGGTGAGGGCACAGGGAGGAGTCAACCCAGAGCAGGTAAACTGTCTGTTAGCTGCGTGAGGACACAGGGAGGAGTCAACCCAGAGCAGGTAAACTGCCTGTTAGCTGGGTGAGGGCACAGAGGAGGAGTCAACCCAGAGCAGGTAAACTGCCTGTTAGCTGGGTGAGGGCACAGGGAGGAGTCAACCCAGAGCAGGTAAACTGCCTGTTAGCTGGGTGAGGGCACAGGGGAGGAGTCAACCCAGAGCAGGTAAACTGCCTGTTAGCTGGGTGAGGGCACAGGGGAGGAGTCAACCCAGAGCGGGTAAACTGCCTGTTAGCTGGGTGAGGACACAGGGAGGAGTCAACCCAGAGCAGGTAAACTGCCTGTTAGCTGGGTGAGGGCACAGGGGAGGAGTCAACCCAGAGCGGGTAAACTGCCTGTTAGCTGGGTGAGGGCACAGGGGAGGAGTCAACCCAGAGCAGGTAAACTGCCTGTTAGCTGGGTGAGGGCACAGGGGAGGAGTCAACCCAGAGCAGGTAAACTGCCTGTTAGCTGGGTGAGGGCACAGGGGAGGAGTCAACCCAGAGCAGGTAAACTGCCTGTTAGCTGGGTGAGGGCACAGGGGAGGAGTCAACCCAGAGCAGGTAAACTGCCTGTTAGCTGGGTGAGGGCACAGGGGAGGAGTCAACCCAGAGCAGGTAAACTGCCTGTTAGCTGGGTGAGGGCACAGGGGAGGAGTCAACCCAGAGCAGGTAAACTGCCTATTAGCTGGGTGAGGGCACAGGGGAGGTGCTGACTCCCCCAGTCAGGTGAATGCTGTGTGGAGGGAATTTGTGACTTCTGTCTATGAATGGGATCATCCTGTCTTCCTTTTTGCGTTTCTGGGTTATCTCATTTTACATTCTTCCTTCAAGCTCCATCCAAGATGAGATGAGGAAGGTGAACTATTTCCCATTGTCTTTTTTTTTAATTTACTTATAAAATGGAAATATTGACAAGATCATAGGGGTACAACTCCACACACTCCCCACCACCAGAACTCTGTATCCCCTCCCCTCCCCTGACAGCTTTCCTATTCTTTAACCCTCTGGGAGCATGGACCCAGGGTCACTGTGGGATGCAGAAGGTGGAAGGTCTGGCTTCTGTCATTGCTTCCCCGCTGAACATGGGTGTTGACAGGTGGATCCACACTCCCAGCCTGCCTCTCTCTTTCCCCAGTGGGGCAGGGCTCTGGGGAGACAGGGCTCCAGGTGTCTTGGAACTTTTCATTTCTAACAGCTGAGTAGTGTTCCACTGTGTGTCTACACCACAACTTGCTCAGCCCCTCATCTGCTGGTGGACACCTGGGTTACTACCAGGTTTGGACTATTACACATTGTGCTGCTATGAACACAGGTACACACAGATCTTTCTGGATGGAGGTGTTGGGGTCCTTAGGATCTATCCCCAGGAGAGGAATTGCAGGGTCACGGGCAGGTCCACTTCTAGCCTTCTGAGAGTCTCCAGACTGCTCTCCACAGGGGCTGGACCACTGACATTCCCACCAGCAGGGCAGGAGGGTTCCTTTCTCCCCACAGCCTCTCCAGCATTTGCTGCTGCTGCCTTTTCTGATGTGTGACATTCTCACAGGAGTGAAGTGGCATCTCATTGTTGTCTTTATTTGCATTTATCTGACAGTCAATGACTGGGAACATTTTTTCATACGTTTGTTGACCTTTTGGAACTTTTCTTTGGTGAATATTCTGTTCATGTCCTCTCCCCACTTTTGGATGGGGTCACTTGTTTTCTTGCTGATGAGTTGGGTGAGCTCTTTATATATTTTGGTTATTAGCCTCTTGTCTGATGTGTGGCATGTAAAGATCTTCTGCCATTCTGCGAGGGGTCTCTTTGTTTGGGTGGTGGTTTCCTTTGCTGTGCAGAAGCTTTTTAATTTGATGTAGTCCATTGGTTTATTTTTTGTTTTAGCCTTCCTTGCGACTGGATTTGTATCATTGAAGATGCATATAAAACTTATATGGAAAAGAGTTCTGCCAGTATTTTCCTCAAGTTGTTTGATAGTTTCTTGTCTAACATCCAAGTCCTTGATCCACTTGGAATTTAATTTTGTGTGCGGTGAAATAGAGTGGTTCAGTGTCATTCTTTTGCATGTTTCAACCCAATTTTTCCAACACCATTTGTTGAAGAGACTCTGCTTTCCCTGTGTAATAGTCCGGGTGCCTTTGTTGAAGGTTAGGTGTCCGTAGGTGTGGGAGCATGAGCGAACATTCCAAGAGCTTGTGAGGGAGCCTTCACCTGCCTGCAGGGAGCTCGCAGGCATCTCTGATTTCCAGTAGTTCTCAAGTCTCTGATTCCATCAGTCCTAGACCTGCCCCAGGTGCTGCTGTGCAGTGCTGAGCAAGGTGAAATGGCTCAAGATCCTTTGGGGGAAGGAAGGCCCACCTGGCTCGGAAGTTGGCACATTTCCTTGTCTTTCCTTTGGTAGCACAGCCGTCCATACTACTGTTCTGTGACAAGCTCTCTCCCTGATGGCCCCTACTTCTGCTAAAGCAATACAGATACTGTGATCAACCAGGGGAGAAAGAGAAGGGTGGTTCTTAGAAGCAGTGCTGGGTGGTCCCAGCAGATTGTCACTGGACTTGACTAGGAGAATAGGACTGAGTCTGCCTTCCCCGGGTCGCCAGTCTCTCTGGCCCTCATTAGTTCATGGTGTTCTGAGTCATCAGACCAGGGACAGAAGACGTGGTTTCCAAGGGGACACATGGATCAGGGAACAAGTCAGGTCACTGCACCACTGCAGAAGTTTTCAGTAACAAACGGCACTGTGTCCGCCTTCACAGCCAAGCATTTCACGGTGAGAGAGGACACTCTTGGGAAATACCGCATTGCAGTCTCTGGCTCTGTGGGAACTTTCTCCTCTGTTGGAGAAGTGAAGGGAGTGAGCTGCTCGCAATGGTGAGCAAAGCCCCCCCCCCCCCCCCCCGGGGAAGCTGAGTGCCATGTAAGAGCAAATGGTCCTGGGCTGGACCTTGCTGCCTTGTGGGTGACCCGGGTTCCAGTCTAGCTCCCCAAGCTTTGAAGGTAGTGTCAGTGACCTGTCCTCTTTCACTTCTCTGCCTCACTCTCTCATCTGAAAACAACAGACAGACATGTGAGAGGAACAATAGCTCCTCTCCAAGTGAGAGAAAGTGATCTTGCCTTTTTTACATAGCTTGAGAAAAATGAGTTAAAGGAAATCTTACATCCTTTACTAGAGGTTTATTCCACAGTCTAATGAATTATATGGAGTGTTTGAGCTTTGAATTACCCAGGGAAGGTGTGAGGCATTGACTTCTATTTGGGAAGAAAGCCAGTTTTGAGATCCAGTAGGCTGGGTGGGGTTCACCTGGTCTATGTTATATCCACATCGTCAGAAGGTATAATGGATTATGTATGTTGTCTTGAAAATATCTCTTTCCAATCCTGTTTCTACTCTACAAATCTCTCAAAAACAGCTGGTAGCTATAATATTTGAAGTCAGGAGGCACTGGGCTCTTTGCTTTGCATTTGATTCTGAGTGGAGTTGACCGTGCTCGAACTGGCCGTTTGTGTCTGTCCCTTTGCAGAGAATCTCAGCTGATTTCAACCCTTCCTTGGCTGTCTAGAATGTCTGGTGTGAAGGATATTGATGTGAGCAACACGTGTCAAAAATATTTTCCAGTGTGTTGTCTCTCTCCTTTCCGGCTGGTGTTTCTAGTTTCAAAGGGTGAAGGATGAGTGTTTCCACATTCTCCCGATTTTGCAGTAGTGAGAAGTCACATCTGATAGAGAAATAGACTCACGTTGCAGAAATCACACCTATATTGGATTCTGTGCTTGAGAAAACTCTACATGTAATGTACAGCCATCTAAGATGAGTAAGTTTTACCACTCTGACTTCGCATTATCTTTCCTTATTCTTCGGCAATTTCCGTATATCTGGAAGCTCTGTCTTGTTGATTATACTTGAAAGCAGTGAGCAGGACAATAGAAATCCAATTTTCTGAATCGCAAGTTTCCATGGTTGCTCTGTAACACCACAGATTTCTCATGTGAGCCCCTTTTCAAAAGCTCAAATCTTGAGTTCAAAGTCCTCACTTATGTCTTGACAACAGCTTTCAGGCCCATCAACAGGAGAATAAACACATTTCTTCTCTTTCAAGCCTCAGAATCATATTCTCTTTATATCTGTTAACATAATTTTTCAAAGTAAAAGAACTTTACTTCAAAAAAAAGTCTTTTTAAATTTAATTCCACTGGGAAGATAAGAACAAGAAGCCTTCCAGCTTAATGGCGTATCTTAATTTTCTGAGAATGGAGAAGGGAAATAGAGGAACTGAGCTGGAAACCTTGTGGAAAAAGGGGGGAGTGGTGGCACACCTGGTTGAGTGCACACGTCACAATGCCCAAGAACCTGGGTTCAAACCCCCAGTCCCCATCTGCAGGGGGGAAGCTTCACAGGAGGTGAAGCAGGTCTGCAGGTGTCTCTCTATCTCTCTCCCTCTCTGTCTCCTTCTTCTCTCTTAATTTCTCTGTCTCTAGCTAATAAATAAATAAGATTAAGAAAATATTAAAAGTACGAGTTCTATTGCCAGGGGTTCATTTGAACACATTAGATCTCTTTGTTTAAGTATTTAGTTCTAATCCACCCAGCACTTGTTTTATTTATTTATTTATTCCCTTTTGTTGCCTTTGTTGTTTCATTGTTGTAGTTATTAATGTCATTGGATAGGACAGAGAGAAATGAAGAAAGGAGAGGAAGACAGAGGGGGAGAGAAAGACAGACACCTGCAGACCTGCTTCACCACCTGTGAAGCGACTCCCCTGCAGGTGGGGAGCCGGGGCTCAAACCAGGATCCTTATGCCGGTCCTTGCGCTTTGCACCACCTGCGCTTAACCCGCTGTGCTACAGCCCGACTCCCGACCCAGCACTTGTTAAGACTGGCTTGTGCACATGGGGCTGTATAACTGAGCCCATACAAGTCTCGTTCTACTTCATGTTTGTTCATCTTCTCCATCATAAATCCCCAGGCCAGGGAACCTATTGAAGGTGGTGGAAAAGATGTCTCTCTCACTGTGGGTGCTAGAGCGACTCTGGGGTGAAGAGAAGGTCTTGGAAACCAATACACCCACTGCATGGTGGCTTATCACAGTGATCTGCTTGTGCCAAAGCTTGAACTAAAACAAGTGGGAAGACCTCAGCTACTGATGACCTCAGAGAGTGCGATGCTGTATAGACCTGTTGGTTAAGGAGTAAGACAGATAGGTGTAGGTATCATCCATCCATCTATCTATCTGTCTATCTATCTATCCATCCATCCATCCATCCATCCATCCATCCATCCATCTTTATTTATTTATTTATGTATTTATTTATTTATTGGCTCCAGGGTTACTGCTGGGGCTCAGTGCCTGCACCATAAATCCACTGCTCCTAGAGGCCATTTTTTCCCCTTTTGTTGCCCTTGTTGTTGTAGCCTCATTGTGGTTATTATTATTGTTGTTGATGTCATTCATTGTTGAATAGGACAGAGAGAGATAGACAGAGGAGAGGAAGACAGAGAGGGGGAGAGAAAGACAGACACCTGCAGACCAGCTTCACCGCCTGTGAAGCGACTCCCCTGCAGGTGGGCAGCCGGGGGCTTGAACCAGGAAGGATCCTTACATCGGTCCTTGCACTTTGTGCCACTTGTGCTCAACCTGCTGTGCTACTGCCCGACTCCCTCTATCTATCTTTCTATATCCCTTCATGGGTGATGGTTTTTCTTGGTATTTGGAACCCTTAAGAATGTAACTTCTGGGAGTCAGGCAGTAGCACAGCGGGTTAAGAGCAGGTGGCGCAAAGCACAAGGACCGGCCTAAAGATCCCGGTTCGAGCCCCCGGCTCCCCACCTGCAGGGGAGTCACTTCACAGGCGGTGAATCAGGTCTGCAGGTGTCTGTCTTTCTCTCGCCCCCTCTGGTTTCACCACCTCTCTCCATTTGTCTCTGTCCTATCCAACAACGATGACATCAATAACAACAATAATAATAATTACAACAATAAAACAACAAGGGCAACAAAAAAGGAATCAATAAATATTTAAGAATGTGACTTTCTCCATCTACTTCCTTTACAGCCCAAGTATAGTCACTTTATACCCAATCCTCACCCTCAAGATAATCTTGGTGTTTGTAAGCACTCTAGTCTGCTTTTCCGCATAAGTGTTAGTATCGTGGCGACAGTTCTCAGACTGTCCTGGGGTGGACGATGCAGAGAGCAAAGGGTTGGGACCTTGAGCATGACATCCAGAGCTCAGGTCCCAGCACTGCTTGTACTAAAGTGCTGTTCTGGATCCTTCAAACTCTTCCATAAAGGATTCAGTCTCTAAAAACACACCAGGAGTCACTAACCAGAAGAGCTCTCTTACTTAGAGATGTGTCTGTCACCAGCTATGGGCAGTAGTAGAATCTAAGGGCGAATAAAAGTTTGATCTTGTTAACACTGCGACTCATCACCACATTCGTGGTCAATACCAGCACCTGGCAAACAGACGTCTGACCTGTTGCCTGTCTGGCCTCTGACACGGAGGAATCTGTCCTCCTAAGTGAAGGCAGTGTGTGTGCTCTCAGAGACCCTGGCCTCACCAGGTCTCCCTCTATTTCGCTTCTCCAGTCTCAGAAAATCAAGATACACCATTAAGCTGGAAGGCTTCTTGTTCTTCCCTTCCCAGTAGAATTAAATTTAAGAAGTTTTTTTTTTTTTTTTGAAGTTCTTTTCCTTTGAAAAAGTGTGTTAACAGATATAAAGAGAATATGATGGTGTGGCTTTGAAAAAGATGGGATGTGTTTGTTCTCTTGTTGATGGGCCCGAAAGCTGCTGCTGCCCAGCCTCCCTTCAGAGAGTGGGCAGTCCCTCCCGTGGCTGCTCTCCAGGGACGGCGAGGTCCTGGACAGGCCCACAAGAGGGCTTAGGATGGCGTTCCTGAGGGAGATGACCAGTGATGGTGCAGAGGGGGTGTTAGAGGTCTAGGCCTGTCATGTCTGTGTAGGAATCCCAGGACTCACAGACTAGAGCCCCAGATGATGGGATGGCCTGGTAGTGACCAAAATGGCCGTCCATCATTAAGTGAGCCAGTCTCTTGCCCTTATCCAGCTTTCATTGCCCTTCCTTCATCTGAGGAGCTTAGACTTTGCCCCTGTTAAAGCAGCTAAAGTCTTGGGTGGCCTTTGTTGTATCCCAATCAGTATTAGGTTTATGGGGTCCTCTCAGGTCCAGAAGGAAACAGACCTAGGGTTTTAGTGTGGCCTCAGTTAACTTTAAGCTTTATTGCATTTACTTGTGTGGTGACCGTAAGGAAAGTCGCCAACAACAGCAACAAAAATGTATCTGTCACCAACCCTCACGGGGACACTCCCCACCTTCCCAGCACCACACGTCTCCCTTCTTCAGGCCGCGCCTAGGGTCTGAGCTGCCCTGCGGGTGGGCGTGGTGAGAACTGGGCACGAGCCAGGGGCAGAGGGGCACAGAGCAGCCCTCAGGACAGCCGTGCCCACCCAAAGCTGGGACCGCCAGGCTTCTTCCCCCGGGAACGTGGGGTGAAGGGGCCTCGCCTGCCGCGTTCACGCTCCTCCTCTGCCTCTTCCCTCCCTCCCTCCCTCCCTCCACACAGACGCCCTGAACCTGAGGAACCGCCAGGTCATCTGCGTCACTCTCAAAGTCCTCCAGCACCTGGTGGTGTCAGCAGAGATGGTGGGAGAAGCCCTGGTGCCCTATTACCGTCAGATCCTCCCCATCCTGAACATCTTCAAGAACATGAACGGTGAGTCAGCCCGAGAGCCAAACGCTCTCTCTCTGAGTCCCTCTCAAGGTCTCAAAAGAAGGAGGGGGGAGCGTGGGTGGCGGACGGAGGCAGAGTTCCTCAGCGTCACGTGGAGGATTTATTACTGCGTATAAACCAAGACCCATTTGGAAATCAAAACAGCGAGACTCCCACCCCTCTGCTCGCCGCTCCCCAGGGAGACGGTGAAATTAACAATTGCATTTATTACTCCCCACACGGCGAGCTGCCCCTCCACACAGGAGCACCGAAGCAGTTCTGTAATCTCCCAATAATTAAATTGTAAAGTTTCTTTAATAGTCTTTTGAATACATTAGTAGGTTTGGAGTTTGCTCTCCCTCCTGATAGCAATTCTCCCTTCAGACACTGTCTGTGAAATTACAGTCTGTTCTGATTAATTGGTTTAAGATGAAAAATTTCAAGTGTCTCGTTGAAATCTGGTACAGGTGGTCTTGGAGAGTTTTAATCTATGTTCTCCCATTCTAAAACAGTAGAAAAGCAGATTATCTGGTCACTTAGCTGAGAGTGTGGATGAGATGCATACTGACGCTGGTCCACTTGTTTCTAGAAATTCCACCTGTGCGCTTTCAGGTGTGACAATGACTCTAAGTGGCACCTGCAAATCACAGAGACCTTTAGTCCAATCGCAGAGAAAGATCTGTTCCCTGAGCACGTGGTTTTCCTTTGTGTTTCCTGAAACACTGAGAATATAATTCCCTTCCTGCTCTCTGCCTTTGAAGCCCCCCACACACACACACACACACAAGCACAGAGAACAGGGCATTGGAAGTCAGTACCTGACAGCCTCTGAACGGACTGGTTATTTCGTGGAACACTGCATGGAGGTTTTGTGGTGTGATCTGCTTGTTACATAAATGAGAGAAGAGTCCAAATACAGCCAAGTAGATCACACGCTTTATCACGTATGAGGGCCTGGGTCTGAGGCCCCGGCCAGTATGTGGAAGCATCTTGCACAGGGGGAGTTTCACAGGCAGTGGAGCGGTGCTGGGGAGGTGGTCCTCCCCTCTGTCTGTCTCACACTCCACCTGCAAGCAGAGACAATGAAAGAGCCCACCAGAAGTAGAATCCTGTAGGCAGGTAGGTGCGGAACTCTGATGAAAATGCTTGTGAAGAAAGGGAGAGAGAGAGAGAGAGAGAGAGAGGCCCAACAAGAAACTAAATGTCAGATAGCTCTTAGCACATTCAAGGTTTTGGTTTGGAAACCCTGTTTTTATATTATTCTTGAATTACTATTAACCTTGCTTTAGCTTTGATTGTAGCATATAAAAACAGTCCAATGAATTAGGCAGTCTGGTCAGGAAACCAGGGAGTTGTGAGGAAATCCTCAGCTATCTTCCAACACCAGGACTCACTTCTGTGTCGACTCATAAACACACTTGGCATAAAACAACTTCAGCTGGGCTGGTGGGAGTTGAGGGGCATGTGGACCAGAGTGAGTTCATATCTGCCCTCAAGTCTCTAGGGAGTGATCCGTTACCCCTTCCCCAAACCCTGCAAGTTGGAGAGCTCCTGCGGGTGATGAGCAGGGATGGCGCCCCCCTCAGGTAAGTGAGTGCCAGGCGTTCAGCGGGGATGGCGGCCCCCTCAGGTAAGTGAGCGCCAGTAGAGCGTCAGTAGCTGAGTCTGGAGGTCTAAACCAGAGGTTCTCCTCAGTGGGCATCTTCTCGTAGGAAGAACTGGCTTAATGCTCCTCTGTCACCATCCGTAAACTTCTGCTGCAGGAGCTTCAGGAATCCAGAGACTGAGGAAGGGTACCCCAGTGTGCACTGCCCAGTTATGGTTCAAAGAAAGAGAGAGTTGAGTTGCTGTGTTTAGGCTCTGCTCAACTTAGGAGACACAAAAGCAGAGATGAGTAGAGAGGATGGCGGGGGTGGGGGGGGAGAGCTAGACAAGGAAGAGGCAGGTGATAGAGGCACAGATAACAGGAAGGAAAGGTCTAAAAACAGAGTCTGTGTAGGGTGGCTGAAAGCGGATCACAGGGGGCAGACACGCCCAGAGGGCTTGTCTAAAGATGCATCTTGAAGTGGTGGATTTCGAATGTCTCCATAGTTCTCTTCAACACCTGGGCATGTGTAGCATTGCCATTTCCATTTCTTCCTCACTGTCAAAGTTGCCTCCCCGGAACCTTTCCTTCTGTGAGTCTGCGTCTCTGAACGGGGACGTCTTGGAAGGTGGGTGCAAACAGCCGTGTAACTAGGGTAGGTGGTGACTGCAAGGCTGTGCCAATGCCCTTGTCACCTGCCCCAAGTCCAGCTTACTGCTGCCCATCACTCGTGTCTCTGTGTACAAAAAAGCATGGCATTCAAGACCAGCCTGTCTCCCTCATTCACAAGAAAACCTGCAAAAAGAAAGAAAGAGAGAGAGAGAGAAAGAGAGAGAGAGAGGGAAAGAAAGAAAGAAAGAAAGAAAGAAAGAAAGAAAGAAAGAAAGAAAGAAAGGGAAGATAAGAAAAAAAGTGGCACTGCTTAAACCAAGAGAGGAATCTTTAGGGCACTCCAGACTATTAAGCAGAAACAAAGGGCTTCTCCATCTTCCTTATCCTTGTGTGTTTTATCCTTTAACTCGGGAGTGATCATGTGTTTAATCAAAGAGGTAAGCACGGCTGTGGGGACACAGTCCTCACGAAAGCCTAGTCAGGGTGGGAGGACTTCTCATCCCTCCGAAGCTTTAATTGGCCCTGGCCACAGGTAATGATTCGGAATGCATGCATCAGGAAATCTACCTCCAATGTATTTTTCTGCCTAATATCTTGCTGACATTTGAAGGGGGAAAAACGTTCGCTTCAGCTCCATTTCCCACTAATCTGACGAAGCCTGTCAGTGCTGTGGCAGACAGCAGTCTGCTGTGTTCCCAGAAGGCCAGTTCAGAACAGTGGGACAGACTCTTCTTCCAAATGGCTGCGTTCCCGCACAGAGCCAGCTCTCCAGGAAGGGCTGGTCACCACAGGCCCAGTGACCGGGGCATCCTCACTGCAGACATAGTTCAGCTTTCTTAGAGATCTCAACAGTGCTGATAAATGCCTGCATCTTATTCATATCCACAGAACCACAGAGACTTACTGTGCCTAAGCAGATGTCTTTAGTGACAGGTTTACTCACCAATAGACTATTGGAAATTGATGGCATGCATAAGATAAAAAAAAAAATCCTCAATTTCCATATATTGGAAACAGTTTTTTGCAAGTCTCAGCACCTCTGCCCTTCACCTCTTTGTCTTCTTGTTAAATTCTCAGTGAATCAAATTCATGTCTGACAAAAAAAAAAAAAAAGAAAGAAATTGGGGGGCTGGTAGCAGATTTAAATGGCAGAGAGTAAGAAACAGACAAATATGAGAATCCCCCTGGAATAGAAGGGGCTTGTCCCCTCAGCATTCCCTACAAGAGCGAGTGGAATAGAAGGGGCTTGTCCCCTCAGCATTCCCTACAAGAGCGAGTGGAATAGAAGGGGCTTGTCCCCTCAGCATTCCCTACAAGAGCGAGTGGAATAGAAAGGGCTTGTCCCCTCAGCATTCCCTACAAGAGCGAGTGGAATAGAAGGGGCTTGTCCCCTCAGCATTCCCTACAAGAGCGAGTCTCAGCTTGAACTCTGGTGCCTGCTCTCCATCCCTTCCCAGCAATTACCCGCTTCGATGTCAAGGTGGCCACCCCTGACACGGGCGGTGACACTCAGTAGCCAGGGGCTGGACAAATGTGTCAGCAGACCCCCGAGAGACCAGGCACGCAGACATGCGGAAACCCAGCAAGGACCCAGATAGACGGAGCTCCCTCTACACTTCCGTGGGGAGAAGACTCCCATGGCCATCGCCACTAGATTAATTGCTCCCTTCCTAGGAGGAAGGGAGGCTTGGTATTTCTAATTTTGAAGACTAATGCCCCACAAGGATGAGTTAGGTGGTGGTGTTTGGTTTTGGTTTTGGCTTCGTCTTTTTGAGATTGTATGGCGAAGGGTCGAACTGGACTTCTCACGGTGGGCTCGAGCAGTAGCCTCTGTTGACAGGGCAAAGCCCCTCAGTGGTGAAGGACGCAGGCACATCTAACCCGTGACTTGTGAGGACGTATAAAGGGCAAGCGCTGGACATCAGGAGAAAAGGTAGCTCCTGTAACTTCTCTGAGCACAGAAGGGTCTCATTTTTATACAACATATTTCAAGCAGAGCATTTCCTGTGGTGTTCCCATCACCATCTAAGATAGCATGCCCCTAACCTCTTCTGCAGAGCCAGGTCTTGAGGGGTCACTAAGTAAGATACCCTGGGGGTGAGCAGGGGTCACACCCAGCCAAGGGCACATAGTACAAAGCTCAAGGACCCCGGCTCCCCACCTGCAGGGGAGTCACTTCACAGGCGGTGAAGCAGGTCTGCAGGGGTCTCTCTCTTTCTCTTCCCCTCCCTATCTCCCCGTCCTCTCTCAATTTCTCTCTGGCCTACCCAGCAAAATGGAAAAACATGGCCTCCAGGCATTCATAGTGCCGGCACCGAACCCCAGCAATAACCCTGGAGGCAGATGATGATGATGATGATGATAAATAAATAACTTTCCTTATCCTGCAGCGGCACGTGTGAATGCATGCACTGTTGTTCTGTGCACATGGACGGTCTCTGTAAACAGATCCAGACCATGTATGCGTTCACCGGGTGACCTGGAAAGACAGTGGGTCTACTTCATCCGGCTCCTGCTGGCTGAGCCACTCGTGCCCGGGGCCTTCCTCCGAGTCTCGGAACTGGCAGCCGCAATGATTCAATGGCTTCTAGGCTTTCCTGTTGCCTCTGGTTGCCAGATGCGTGCGTGTGTGTGTGTGTGGGGGGGTGTCTCTAAGAAGCAGAGGGTTCTGGGAGTCAAACTGGTTTCCAGACTGGTGTCCTTCTGCAGAAGACACCTTTCAGCTTGAATGTGCGACTCGTCAGGGTCCTCTTTGGAAGATCCCAGCCAGGACCTGGCCTTTGAACTGGCTTCCCTCACATCTCTCTCTCTCTCTCCTTCCCTCCTTCCACGGTTTTATGCTGCATGCACTACGGATGCCCTACCTCATTTATTTTTATTGGATAGGACAGAGAGAAATGGAGAGAGGAGGGGAAGACAGAGAAGGGGAGGGAAAGACAGACACCTGCAGACCTGCTTCACGGCCTGTGAAGTGACTCCCCTGCAGGTGGGGAGCCGGGGGCTGGAACCGGGATCCTTGCACCGGTCCTTGCGCTTCACGTCACATGCACTTAACCCGCTACGCTAACCGCCTGGCCCTCACTTCCCTTCATTCTCCACAACCAGTTTGGAAGTGTCTGAGACCTGCCGTCTTTGTAGTGACTGCGTGTGTGTGTGTGTGTGTGTGTGTGTGTGTGTGTGTGTGTGTGTGTGTGTGTGGTGGGGGCGGTGGAGGCGGGTGGGGAGTGACAGAGAGAGAAGTTTCCAAAATGGCGATCCCTTCTCCCCCATGCTCTTGAGCAAATCTTGTGCAAGTTTACAGAAAATTAAGACAATAGGAATCTTGGGTTTATGGCTCTCAGAGACAGAGCCACAGAATTAATGACGCATAGTACTGCTCCAGAGAAGCAGGAAGCAGGGCATGGCATTAAGACATTTACGGCCGGATACATCTGAAGGCTTCTGCTGGCAGTTCAGACCATCCACCAAGCCTGCCTGCTGGGGGCAGACCTTCTCCAGGCCCTGTTCCTCGCTGTGCAGTGGTGCCCAGAGCGCCTTGCCTGGGCCAGCGGAGCTTTGCCAGGTCTCAGCAACTGGCCAGGCCCCTTCTCTTGCTGCATGACGCGGAGCTGTGAGCAGCAGGAGTCAGACAGCCCCGGCTGGTTCTGGAGTGCCAAAGTCCATGAGAAGACATTAAAAACTGTATGTCAGCGACCGAGAGGTGACACACCTGGTTGAGGTGTTGCAGTGCGCAAGGACCCAGGTTCAAGCCTTTTGTACCCACCCGCCGGGGGGAGGCTTCACAAGTGGTGAAGCAGGGCTGCGGGTGTCTCTCTGTCTCCTTGCCTCTCTATCGTCCCCTTCCCTCTTGATTTCTGGCCGTCTCTATCCAATAAATACATAAATGTGATAACAAAATTCTTAATGATAGGTACCTGTCCCCAGGGACCTGATCACAGGACAATGAGGAGAAAGGTGACGGCAGACCCAGGGGACTCAAGCGTGCAGGCCCCCAACACCAGTTCTGTCTCCCCAGATGACGGGGGACCTTCGGAGTCAGGCTCTGACATGCCCCCAGTGGAGCCACTGCAAGGGCTCAGGGCAGCTGCTCCCAGGAAGGAGGAGTGGCTGTCCAGTGCAGGAAGTCTCTGCAGAGTTGGCAGGTGGCGACTAGCTCCCTCTAGCTGAAAGGCTTCTGTGAGCAGGGCGTTCGTTCAGTCATCTCCCCACCCTCAGGGAGGCCAGGGTGGCAGAAGGGTGTCACAGGCATGAGGATCCTGTCCCAGCTGGCTCAGTCCAGGCCCAGGAAGACGCCCTCCCCCTCCCTCCCCCCCCCCCCCCAGGAGGACGTGACAGAGAAAACAGGATGTCACCAAGGGCCACTGTTAGTGGAACAGCGACTTTCTGGCATAGTGAAAAGGGGCAAGTTTTGTGGGTTTTGTTGTTGTTACTGCTCAGCTCTGGTCTATGGTGGTGCAGGGGATTGAACCTGGGACTTTGGATTCAGGGGAGGGGAGGGGAGGGGAGGGGAGGGAACACAGTCAGCCTCCGTCCCTGCAGGCCCTTCCCAAGATTCTGTGTTGTTCAGTTCTGCTTACCTCCGCTCCTGGCCACAGGGTCTCACACTGAGCCCTTGAAAGGCCTGAGCCCTGGACTTGACCTGCCTTGTAGGCTGGCACCTCTTCCCTGCAGCACCCAGATTCTGCCCCACAAGGTGGCGGGGGCGGGATAAAGGCTACAGGGCAAGTCTCCCCGCACCCCAGGACCATCGCTTTCTGTCTACAAGCTCCCTGCGCTCTCGGGGCTTCTACCATCCCCCACTCCCTGTGTGTGGTGGGAAGAACCACCCCATGGCCACTGGGGTTTCCAAGGCCAGACAAACAGCAAGCAGCAGGAAGCCTGGTGAGCAGAGAGAGCAGACTCTGTTCATGTGCGCCTAGTGGAGAAATCCCGGGGAGAGATGGACAGAAAGAAGGGGTCACACGTGGGAGACCAAGCCCACCAACAACAGGACGTAGGGTCCAGTCACAGCAGCCTCACCCCAGACCCACAGAGGCTCTGATACGGAGGACAGGGAGCATTAGCCGGGGACCGTCATCCCTGCTATTTGCATCACAGGCTGTCAGGAACTGCACCGGGGGGGCCAGGAGGCAGAGCACTTGGCTGAACACACACATAACTATGTGCAAGGACTCAGGTTCAAGCCCCTGGCCCCCACCTGCAAGGGGAAGCTTCACAAGCAGTGAAACAGGGCTGCTGTTTGCCCCTCTCTACTTCCCCTTACAATTTCTCTCTGTCTCAATCCAATAATAAATAAACGAAAACAAAATAAATTTTTTAAAAATGGATCGGAGAGTCGGGCGGTAGCGCAGCGGGTTGAGTGCAGGTGGCACAAAGCGCGAGGACCGGCGTAAGGATCCCGGTTCAAGCCCCCGGCTCCCCACCTGCAGGGGGGTCGCTTCCCAGGCGGTGAAGCAGGTCTGCAGGTGTCTGTCTTTCTCTCCCCCTCTCTGTCTTCCCCTCCTCTCTCCATTTCTCTCTGTCCTATCCAACAATGACAACAATAATAAAAAAGCAAGGGCAACAAAAGGGAAAATAAATAAATATTTAAAAAAATATAATAAATAAATAAAAGAACTGGATCAAAAGCCTGCCAAGATAGCTCTCCTGGGTAGTGTGTTAGCTTTGTCATCAGAGCACCCAGGTTCAGACTCTGCCCTCTGCTCTGGTGTCCCTCCCCACCTCTCTGTCTGTCTGTCCTGATCTCTGACAGCGTGCTGGGGCTCAGAGAGCCGGGGCAGGAGCAACAGTGTGAATACCTGGACCCCACGCCCTGCCCACGGTCCCATGGAAGAGACTAGCTAAGGCCCGGGCTCGGGAGTAGTGCACCCTGTCAAGCACAAGGATCCCAGTTTGAGCCCCGGCTCCCCACCTGCAAGGGGTTGTTTCACCAGCAGTGAAGCAGGTCTGCAGGTGTGTCTCTCTCTCTCTCTCTCTCCCCCTCTATCTCCCCTCCCCTCTCAACTTCTCTCTGTCCTATCCAATGAAATGGGGAAAATGGCCGCCAGGAGCCGTGGATTAGTAATGCAGGCGCTGAGACCCAGTGATCACCCTGGAGGCAAGGGAGGAAGCAAAGGAGGGAGGGAGAAAGGGAGATTAGCTAAAGCCAAGACCTGAGGAAAGAAATCACCCTCCGTCCAAATCCTGGTACCAGGAGCTCTGGGGTGTAAATCGCTGGGCAGAAATATAAGGGCTGGGAGGAAGTTCTGGTCAGCTGGTCCCTTTTCCTTCATGCACCGAGGTAAACGCAAGTCCCGTTGATCCACTTTACAGAGCATTCCTTGCTGGCAGACCAAGGCAGCGGCAGCTGGTCCCCACACACCCGAGCGCATTATAAAGCAGACATGTTTTCACAGCATCAAGGTCTGCTGTGGAGGTGTGATCTCTAATAGCGGGTGAGGCTCTCCGCACATGGGGAGCTAGCAGCAGGTGCCCCGATTCAAAGCCTCAGATCCACAGACTCCAGCTGGGCTCTAAGGCCGCTCAGCTGCTTTGGCCGCAGGCCCCACCCCAAGGCCTTTCTCCTCCCGGTTATGGACGGAAGTGAGGTCTGAGGTCAGCGAGACTGCCACCGAGTGGGCGGAAGAGAAAGTCATCCTCTCGCCTAGCGGGACTCTAAAAATGCGTCTGAGTGTTTCTAACTGTGCGTTATCAACCCGGAGAGGCAAGCGTCTTCGACGTGTGTCGCTTACTAGGAAACCCTTTCAAAGCAAAGGGCTCTGCCCGTGAGGCTGTGAATATTCTGGCTCAGGGCTGAGAAGAACATGACTTACTGAAATGTACTGGGTATTAACCAACTTTCAGAGTGGGGCAACCCCCTCAGAAATAGAAACTACGTGATGGTGAAATCCTGAGTGGGGTCGACCATCCTGTCTCTTTCGCCAACCTGAGCTCCAAAACCACACAGCGACTAGGACAAACACAGAGAACAAGCAAAGGGACCACAGAGAACCCAGACAGTAAAACCATTTTACAAGAGCGAGCGGCCGCTCAGCTGGGAATCACAGCTCTGCCCAAGGTCATTAGGAAGTCAGGGTTCAAACTTAAGTTAATCCGATTAAAAGTATGCCTGTTTTGTTCTGGAGTAGGGCAGGTGCCTCATCTTTCCCTGCTTGTGATTTCTCGGCCAGCATATCTGCTTGTTTTTCATGTGGGGACCAAGATAATAAAGGAGGGAGAAGACACCACACACTGCATTTCAGAATACTTGGTATGTGGTAAAAATAACGCCGTCAAAATCATAATCGAACTACATGCATGGCTAGGGATTGTCCTTTGTGACTCTTTTTTTAATCCTTAGGACTTCACCATCCTAGGCTGACCTTTTCAGAGACGGAGGGAGGGAGGGGGAGAGAGAGAGAAGAGAGAGATTTCTATCCTGAATCACTAGGCCAGTTGAGTGTCCCTGATGTCAATATAGGGTCCCCTGCTGCTGTTCCAGCCTCTGAGAACTTGAGAAGTCCCAGCTGTAAACTGGTGAGAATTAGGTGCCTTTTTGTTTTTTAACAGTGTTATTGTTGCTAAAACTCCATCGGGAAGTGATGGGTCTCATTGGCAAGTTCTCAGGCAGGCACTAGCCATCCCTGAGCGCAGTCCGTTAGCGTCACCCCCTTCCTGTCCACTCGCCTATGGCCTGGTAAGTTCTTGAAAAGACCCTGGTTGTGTTTTGCTGTGTCTTCAGGTGATTTTCACTGCTTTTCCTGGTTGATCAGAGAAAGAAAAACACAGCTGCTCCTACTCCATCTGCATGACTCTGGAAGTTAGGGAGGTGGGGGACAAAGGGAGGGAGGGAGAGAGGGAGAGAGAGAAAGAGAGAGAAAGAGAGAGAAAGAGAGAGAGGGAGAGAGAGAGAGAGACCGCAGCACCAAAGCTTGTTCCATCGTGCTGGGCGCTGGGTTCAAACCTGGGCCCCACTCGACAAACAAGTACTTTCCAAGGAGAACGATCTCCACGGTTCCCACGTTCATTTCATAAAACACGGAGAGCACCTGGGCACCTCCAGGACTAAACGCAGAGCCTGGCGCCGCCTGTCTGTGCCGCGCCTACAGAGAGCCGGAGTCAGGAGTCGATAAGCTGGCGGCGTGTGGAGTCAGTGCGTCAGTTCTCACTTTTGTTTTTCCTTCAAAGCCAGGCTCCTAAATATAAATGACATATCGGGAACATGTGTTCCTGGTGGTCGGCGACACGAGCGCAGGGAAGCGTGTTTATTTCCCAAGTGGGATCCTGAGGCTCTTGTAGCCTTCACACCTTTAATTTTCTGGGACTTGAGGAAGGTACATTCTTGTTGCTGCTTAATGTTTGTGTTTGTGTTTGTTTATGAGAGAACCCTGCCTCGCACAGGTGGTGCTGGGGATCAAACTCCAGCTCTCGTGCCTGAGAGGCTGGCATGTGAGCCAGTGCCCGGCCTCCAAGGCCGCTGCTGTTTGCCCTGTGACTGCCGGTGTCTCCTGCTGGGCTGTTCTGGAGTTCTGGAACTTATCGGCCAAAGCACTTTGCGAGTGAGCAAGACAGAATGTGTAGCTCAAACTGGTAGGCCCGGCTTTGCCGTACATTAGAAACTGTACAATGGCCAGGCGGTCGGTCACACACCTGGTGAAGCACACACATCACGGTGTGCAAAGACCCGGGTTCAAGTCCCTGGTCCCCACCTGCGGGGGAGAAAAATCCTTCCTTGTGAAAGCAATAAAAGCAATAGTAACATTTTCATGTCATTGGTCAAGTAAAATAAAATAAGGATTTGACTGCATTTCTTATAGTGGGGAACTGAACAATTCATGTCTGTGTGACAGAGTGAGCCGTCCCGAGCTCCTGGGCCTGAGAGGCAGCTTGCACCAGTTTTTAATTCATTATGCAGAAAATTATCCTTGTTTGATGAAGTTGGGTTGCATTTTATCAGTGCTGTTGGAAGCTTATCTCAGGATTTCACCACAGGGGAGGATATTGAAAATAATAGTTTCCTTGTGATTGCTTTGGAAAAATATTAGTTAGATATGTAACACTTTTTTAAATTTATTTTTAAAAAGGAAACACAAAAACCATAGGATAAGAGGGGTACAACTCCGCACAATTCCCACCACCAGAACTCCGTATCCCCACCCCTGACAGCTTTCCTATTCTCTATCCCTCTGGGAGCATGGACCCAGGGTCACTGTGGGATGCAGAAGGTGGAAGGTCTGGCTTCTGTCATTGCTTCCCCGCTGAACATGGGTGTTGACAGGTGGATCCACACTCCCAGCCTGTCTCTCTCTTTCCCTAGTGGGGCAGGGCTCTGGGGATGTGGGGCTCCAGGACACATTGGTGAGGTTGTCTGTCCAGGGAAATCTGGTCGGCATCATGGTAGCATCTGGAACCTGGTGGCTGAAAAGAGAGTTAACCTACAAAGCCAAAGGTCTGCAGGGATGCAGAGGTCACACAGGCTCTTAAGCTGAATATGGGCCCCAGGTCACATCAAATCGATGGGGTTTACAGTCAACAATATGTATACCCCTTTCCCATGTTAGGGAGCTACTCTCTTCCCTGATCCAGCTTTCTGGTCTTTTTTCCAGCTGTGACATCATCTTCCCAAACAATAACTTGGATCCACCTGCATATCAGATTTCAGGCTCAGGGGGAAAAAAACAACTAGTATAGTCATGGGCCCTTTGGGGTATGTCACAGTTTTAAACCTCTCTCCTGCAAACTGTCTAATTTGCAAGGTGATTTTGTGGGGGCTTTTGAAGATGGTTCTTTAAAATAGGACTACTTGTTTCACAGTCTCTTTATCCCAGCTAATCTCATGCCCCTACCCCCACCCTGCCCCAACAATTTCTCTAAATAACAGCAGGGATGGAGATGAGAATCTGCTCCCACCGACCCCTCCTCATTTGTTTTTGCCAGATCGCTATTTTGAGTTAAGTGCAGCTATGGATTGAGGAGAACGATGTGCTCTCTCATCCTGATAATAACTCACAGAACAAGTGTTCTGAGAATATCCGTGAAGTGGCTTCAAGGTGGCAATTAACACATATGTCAGTGAACCTATTCCTTTATTATGATTATTTCTGAAAATAATAATAAAAGCCTCTTTTACTAGGAGCGTCTACTACACTATTACCCTTTGTCTGCCATATTCTAGAAAGAATGGATAATTCATTCCAAAGAAAGCCTTTTCATGGTAATTGTCATTTACCATTAAAAAAATGACTTGGGTATTGCTCCAGCTAGATTTCTCTAGATAAATAGTACCCACTCTCAGTGCACCACATATATAGCAGGCATGGCTAAGGACAGCAGTGTCATGCAGAGACTTCTGTCACGGAAGCCTGTGAGAGACAATTCAGCACACTTGAGGCGCGAATAACTCCAGGCTGTAGTTCGCATCCCAGTCTGCCTTTTTGCTTGAAATTCCTTGGCGTGTGTAATATACAGTCGACTCTAAAACTGTGCAATCAGTATCCATAGTATTTAGCTATTCCTTCTGTGCAACAATAGCCTAGTTCACTTGGCTGGAAAAAGAAAGAATAGAAGGAAAGGAAAGGAAAGGAAAGGAAAGGAAAGGAAAGGAAAGGAAAGGAAAGGAAAGGAAAGGAAAGGAAAGGAAAGGAAAGGAAAGGAAAGGAAAGGAAAGGGGAGGTCAACCCAGAAAAAATGTGGAGACTTTAAGAAGTGCCCCTAGCCTGGAGAGAGATCTGTGGCCTGCTGTTTTGTGGCTGGCTGGCTGGCTGGGTGCTGGGCGGAGGGCCGAGCTCTGTAGCAGGTTTGCTGTGGATGGGCTTTGTGTCAGTAAGATGAATGCAGGGGGATTCCGTCATCCAGCTTGAGAGCCAACATACAATGCTGAGACACGGTCCCGTGATCTCTGTCAAATCAACGATGAAAAACTAGAAATCTCATCTTAGACGTGCTTGTTTATCTAAGCTCTGCCTTTCATCGCTATCTTGGTTGGTCATCATTTCTCCTTTGGCTAATTCTGCTTCTGTTTCTGTCTGTGTCATCACGCCTGGTTCCCCTGCACTGCTCAGCTGTGGTCTATTTACATAATCATTGTTCGAGACCTGCCCTGCCTGCAGGGCATTGGTTTAATCCCCATTGGTTCACGCTCTTTTCCCTCGCCCCCGACCAGACCCTTACCCTACGTACTTCCTTTTCCACCCTACCACTTCCTTCCTGGAAAGTATAAAGGCAGATTCTTTTCTCAATAAACATGGGATCACGTTCCCGCTCAGCCATGAGTTCCCGGCCGTCTCTCTCCCGCCCGCCCGCGAAGCTAGCCCAGCAATATCAGTCTCAGGGAATCGCTCTGTCATTTTTTTCTATATTGGGGGATTCATGGTGACCGTGGACAGTAAAATGCAGTAGTTAGTTGGCCTATGCGCAGCGTTTCTCAGTTTTCCACATCACACTCTAACCTCCTACCTAGGTCCTCCACTGCCACCATGTTCCAGGAATCAGTTGTATTTTTAAGGGAAATACAGCCAAGCCTTTTTATAAAAGAGATTTTTTTTTTTACTTCATTTGTTGTATGTATTTTTATCTGTGTGAACAACAGCTAAGGCCGTTCAGTGGTGGTGCTATTTGTTTGGTTGGTTGGGTTTTGGAAGTCATATACTGGAGTAAACATTTTTCATGAATCATGTTACCTTATCCTTACAAAATTAGGAGGGAGGGTATTCTTACTCTATTTAAGCAAATGAGGAGAAGGAGGCAGAGGTTAAGTAATATGCACACCCTCAGTTAGTGACGGGCACTGGCAGCCACATGCAAGTGGCGGCCAACACAAAGCCACCTCTTGTCCCATTTCCCTGTTTCATGAATGCCCAGACTCTTCCAGGCTGACTAGCTCTCACTAAATGGATCAGATTGATTCTTCCAAGATGTTGTTTTATCTGCCAATGTTTAAGCCAGCCATGCTCAACTAGTAATATTCTACACTTGCAGCTGGTTCCCTTCATTTTTTTTTGTTTAGCATTTTGTTTATTTTAATGAGAGAGAGAGAGAGAAGGGGGTGGGGAGAGAGGCCAGAGCCCTGCTCAGCTCTGGCTGATGGTGGTACTGGGGCTTGAACCTGGGAACACAGAGCCTCAAATATGAAGGACTATTTGCAAAGCTATTATGCTGTCTCCCCAGTCATCCCAAAGTGCTTTCTTAAAAATTCTTTCTGCCAGATGAAAAGAAATAGTATCCAAACCTAGTTCTCCATTATGACTTATTTCTGTAACTATGGATGATATTGGTCTTGAACAACAAAAAGATTAGATTCAAATTCAGTATTTATGCAGCACGATAGACTTTCTGATGTGGACACAGTTTATGAAAGAACTTTAATAGCAGCCTCAGAGATATCTTCTGGGGTGGCATGACAGTCTTGCCACCAAGGTCCCAGCTTCCAGTCCCAGCACAACATGGGTGGTGCTACAGCAACAGAGCTCCAGTGATTCTCTCTCTCTCTTTCTCTCTCTCTCTCCTTTTCTTTCTTTCTCTTTTCCTTTTCATTCAATAGGACAGAGAGAAATTGAAAGGAGGGAGATAGAGAGGGAGAGGTAAAGAGACACACCTGGAGACCTGCTTCACCACTTGTGAAACATCCTCCCTGCAGGTGGGGAGTGGGGGCTTGAACCCAGGCCCTTTCGCAGGTCCTTACACTCGGTACTATGTGCGCTTAGCCAGGTATGCTAACACCAACACCAGCCCCTCTCTCTCCTTTTGCTGAATGGAAAATGCATTAAGGAGACACCACAAATGATCATGATTTTAATCCTAACCTTACCACAGCTGCCTGACAGCAGTTAGCAGAGCGGGCCTAGAATCTGGCTGCCCTGAAGCGCCGCTTGGACACCACGGCCGGGTGGGCACTTATCAGGGAGCCGTCGTAGCCCAGAGCATCAGCTCTTTGTGCACTGGCTTGTTCTTTGTGTAAAAGGGAATTTTGCTGACAGTGTGTTTCTGCACAAAGCCCTCATCGTCAGCAGGACTGAACTTGAGACAACTGGAGCAATTACAGGGAAATGCACTTCAGGAAGAAGAGTTTATAAGATTTGTTCATGGGAAGATGTGAATTAATTGTAACTTGGAGAGAGAGGGGGAAATGTACTTTTGCTTTTGTAGGTCTGGGGAAGATGAATTGCTAATAACAGTCAAGAAAATAAAATGCCTTTCCATCTAAACCATGGCACAGTGAATTAATAGTCCATTATCTGAGAGATAAATAGAGAGGAAAGGAAATGAGTACTATCAAAAGCATCAAGAAATCTCAGTAGAGATCAAGAGGGAAAAAAGAAAATAATAGGAAAATACGTCCATGTTTTGACCACGTCAGAAAGACTGGATAGAAAATCACTAAACATTAGTGGAAGGACTCTGGTCTCAACTGTGTCTGTGCCAGGGCCACACTGGGAATTGCGGCCACAACATGTAAGCAAGCAGAAAGTTTGGTGTAGAGTGAAGACCGCCAACAGTCAGACGCAGGAGGCTCCCTTCACGGGGTTCGTCTCACCCAAGGTGAGGCTGCCGCTGAGACCCGGGAACGTGCTACTTCCCGCTAGAGCGGAGCTGGCTCTACTTTTGAATGACTTCATGATGATATTCTTTCCTGTGTCTAAGCAAAATCTGCCTTCTCCGCTTGGGTCTTCCTTCTATTGTGTAGTATTTCTTTAAGCTTTTTATCTGTGATTAGTAGCGGGCTACAAGACTGTTGGATTGGAAGGCATAGAGTTCCACGTTGCGTCCACCGTCCAAGTTCTGTGTTCCTGCCTGCCTCCCTCCCCCCACAGAGGACCACCAGAGTCCTCTCAGTCTGGGAAACTGTTTGCTCCTGTTGTTCTGCTAATCCGCGTCTGTCACTTCTTTACATTCCACGCGTGAGTGAACCCGCCCAGTGCCGCCCTTCATCTCCTGACTTGTTTCACTAAGCACCATCACCTTTGGTTCCATCCATTTTGTCCCAAAGGACACAATATCGTCTTTTTGTATCCCATGGAATGTATAGCCCATAATTTCTTTGTCTAGTCATCCGTGGATGGGCATTTAGGCTGCTTCCAGTCTTTGGCTATTGTGACTAGTGCAGCTGTGAGCACAGAGGCCGATATGTCTCTTCTGATTAATGTTCATCCACTGGATAAATGTCTAAGAGTGGCACTGCTGGGCCATAAGGTGTTTCCACTTTTACTTGCTTGCGGACTGTCCATGTCGTCTTCCAGAGGGGCCACCCCAGCGGGGCAGAGCCCCTTTTTGTCCATACACTGGCAACACCTGCCATGTTGTGATTGTGGCTGCAGGCCATCCTCACAGGTCTAGAGTGGGAGCTTCTTGTTCAAGCCGCCTTCCTCCACCCAGCCCCCTTATTCCATGGCTTCCGGTGAGTTCCTTGCTGTGCAGTCCTCGCGTGCGCCCCTCTTTCCCACTGACTGGCTGTGAGCAAGCTGTGCCTTTCTTTCCATTTTCTGAATACAGGAAGACTTGGTCTCAGTCACCTCCCACGGCTGACGGCTCAAAATGACACTTGTTTTCTTTCTCTTATTCTCCTGCACTCCGTCCATTCCACGGAAAGCTTGATGCAGTGTTTGGAATGTGATGAATTTCTTCATCCAAGTTCATCTTCCAAACCACCGTATCCTAGCTTGTGTGGATGACTGCTCTCCTCTGAGTCTGGAAAACTCATAAAGGCCGGTGGCGGCACTGTGCTGCCTGAGCTTCAGATCTGACATACGGGATGCTTTCTTCTGGTGAAATTTCTATGCATTTGTTAAAAATAGACTCCCTCCTCCCCTTGGGGTGAAACTCAGAACATGTTTTGGTCTGAAGCAGACATCACCTTGGCGGAGCAGTGGGTCATCAGTCCGCAGGCATGCTGACATCTTGATTGCCTGCCTCTTTGCTTATTATTGTTTCACTGGGCAGAACACATAGCCCAGCTTGGGGACTCAGTGACGTGGTCCGTGCTGCCCAGTAAAACCCGCGGCTGCATGTAAGATGTCTCCACGATACAGCTTCTTCACAAAGAGTCCAGTGATGCAATCTTTCAACGTGTTCTTGCCCTTACACTGCAGGATCCAGTCGCTTACCAATCCTATTACTTTTTCATTTGCAACTGGACTTCTGCTCTGCTATTACCAGCCAGCCTCCTGCCATGGCCCTGACTCAGGGCTGTCACACCTCGTCTATTACACTCAATTTTTGCTTTCTCCCTGTGAAGCTAAATCACAGTTATCTTCCCATCTCAGACTGGAAAACCGCCTTGCCATTGGAGGAACACGTAGTCGCCAGTCTGAAAGAATGTGCTAGTGGTTTTCTTTTCTTTCTTGTTTCCTAATTCTTTTTTAAAAATATTTATTTATTTATTTATTTTCCCTTTTGTTGCCCTTGTTGTTTTTTTATTGTTGTTGTAGTTATTGTTGTTATTATTGATGTTGTTGTTGTTGGATAGGACAGAGAGAAATGGAGAGAGGAGGGGAAGACAGAGAGGGGGAAAGACAGACACCTGCAGACCTGCTTCACCACCTGTGAAGCGACTCCCCTGCAGGTGGGGAGCCGGGGTTCGAACTGGGATCCTTACACCGGTCCTTGTGCTTTGTGCCACCTGTGCTTAACCCGCTGCACTACCGCCCGGCTCCCTTCTTTCTTTTTGCTGTGTGTCTCTTCATCGTCTCAAAACATCATCTGAGTCTTGTGATGGGAAAGGGGAAGCCCAACTCCCTAAGCAGCTCCTGCCTCTGACACTCTGAAGCTTCAGCTCCTGTGCTTTGGACAGATGGAACTTTACTAAGATGATAAATGTCACTTGCTGAATGTGGGCAGGTAAACAAGAAAGGGGTTCTGTTTATCTTCTTTATTTATTTTATTTATAGAAAGGAAACACTGACAAAGACCACAGAATAACAGGGGTACACAGTTAGCACCACCACAACTCCATATCCCTCCCCTCCCCTGATAGCTTTCTTGTTCTTTATCCCTCTGGGAGCATGGATGCAGGGTCATTGTGGGGAGCAGAAAGTAGAAGGTCTGGCTTCTGTAATTGCTTCTCCGCTGGACATGGGCGTTGACAGGTGCATCCATACTCCCAGCCTGTCTCTCTCTTTCCCTAGTGGGGCAGGGCTCTGGGGAAGCAGAGCTCCAGGACACATTGGTGGGGTTGTCTGTCCAGGGAAGTCTGGTTGGCTTCCTGCTAGCATCTGGAAGCTGGTGGCTAAAAAGAGAGTTAACATATAAAGCCAAACAAATTGTTGACCAATCATGGGCCTAAAGAGGTGTTTCTTACTTTGTTAACGACGTATGTGGTGGTCACCTTGTGATTCTGTGGAAGATATCACAGAAGATGCTCACAAAAGAAGAGGGAAAAACCCACTGGGAAATCCCAACTGGGAAAAAAGGCAGAGCCTAAGACATCAAGTCAAATAGATAAGTGGTGACATGACTGAAAAGACATCATAAATGCATGCCATTTTTTGGAGATGTCAAGAGAAGCACAGGATAGTGAACAATTACTGACATTCCCATTGTGGGAATATTGTGCATTGGTGGGGATTGTAAGAAGGTAAATTTATGAGACAGTTCAGAAAAAATAATAATAAAAGAGGTGGATGGAGAAAGGACAGAGAAAAGCAGAATTTTGTTTAGCTAAGGCTTCAAGACTATTGTCTTATCACACCATGCAGAACAGTGTAGCCAGGAATGATATAATGAGATTTCTGTTAAATGCTGCTCCGAATACACTTACATAAAGAAAACAACTTGCTCATCTATTTATTCAATAACATTTCACCAAGAGTCCTATATGTGCACCCAGCACTGATCCAAGCACCAAGTGGAAGACATTGAAGCTCAGTAAATAAAAGCACAAAGCAATTCACTCATCTGAGTTCAAAACAGTGGTGGTGGGTGTGGTGATAATGATGGTGACAGTGATGAAAATGGTGGAGGTCACTGCGGTGATGATGGTGTGGACTGGGATGATGGAGGTCACTGTGGTGATGATAATGGTGTGGACTGGGATGATGGAGGTCACTGTGGTGATGATGATGGTGTGAACCGAGATGATGGAGGTCACTGTGGTGATGATGGCGCTGACTGGGATGATGGAGGTCACTGTGGTGATGATGGTGCTGACTGGGATGATGGAGGTCACTGTAGTGATGATGGTGCTGTTTGGGATGATGGAGGTCACTGTGGTGATGATGGTGCTGTCTGGGATGATGGAGGTCACTGTGGTGATGATGGTGCTGACTGGGATGATGGAGGTCACTGTAGTGATGATGGTGCTGTCTGGGATGATGGAGGTCACTGTGGTGATGATGGTGCTATCTGGGATGATGGAGGTCACTGTGGTGATGATGGTGCTGTCTGGGATGATAGAGGTCACTGTGGTGATGATGGTGCTGTCTGGGATGATGGAGGTCACTGTGGTGATGATGGTGCTGACTGGGATGATGGAGGTTACTGTAGTGATGATGGTGCTGACTGGGATGATGGAGGTCACTGTGGTGATGATGGTGCTGACTGGGATGATGGAGGTCACTGTGGTGATGATGGTGCTGACTGGGATGATGGAGGTCACTGTGGTGATGATGGTGCTGTCTGGGATGATGGAGGTCACTGTAGTGATGATGGTGCTGACTGGGATGATGGAGGTCACTGTGGTGATGATGGTGCTGTCTGGGATGATGGAGGTCACTGTGGTGATGATGGTGCTGACTGGGATGATGGAGGTCACTGTAGTGATGATGGTGCTGTCTGGCTTGTCACCGCCACCTCCCAGGATGCCCTTCCCAGAGTGACTCCATACTCTGAGGAGCGTTTCCCACCAGGACCAAACTGAACACCAAAGGGTGGGGGACACGCCCAGTCATTACCATGCACAAGGACCCGAGTTCGAGCCCCCCCCCCCCGACGCTCCCCACCTGCAGGGGAGATGTTTCAGGAGCAGTGGGGCAGGGCTGCAGATGTCTCTCTGTCTCTCTCCCTCTCTCTGCTTTGGTCTTGCTCCAGCAGGGTCAGAAGGGTGGGTGCCTCCACTGAAGGCAGATCCTAGGCTTAGCCTAGTGATGGAGTTTGAAGACCAGGGCGGGGTAGATAGCATAATGGTTATGCAAAGAGACTCCCATGCTTGAGACTCCAGGTTCAGTCCTCCATAACAACATAAGCCAGAGCTGATCAGAGCTCTGATAAAGAAAAAAAGGAGGCCAGGTGGTGGCGCACCTGGTTAAGCGCACACATCACAGTGCACAAGGCCCCGGGTTCAAGCCCCTGGTCCCCACCTGCAGGGGGAAAGCTTCAGGAGGTGAAGCAGGGCTGCAGGTGTCTCTCTGTCTCGCTCCCTCTCCCCTCTCGATTTCTCTCTGTCCAGTAATAAATAAAACATACTTAGAGAGAGAGAGAGAGAAACAGTTGTAATTCTGGGTCCTCACTTATATTAGTTTTATTTCCCAGGATGACTGGACGGAAGCCGGTCGCACTGCTGCTTGGGTCGGTCCTGTTCCTTGAGCACCACTGGCCAGCTGCAAAGCCCACTGGGGCCAGAGGCGCAGGGTAAGCCTCCAGAGAGGCCCTGGGTCAAGTCCATGCACCATGTCCAGGCAGGACATCTTTTGTTTGAATGGCTGTGTGCACCTCCACATGGCCCACTCTGAGACTCCTCAGAGCCTGGAGGTATCTTTTAATATCCCTTTGTTCCTTTGCTATTTACTATATTTCAAAGAGATTTCAAATTCCCAATTTCTAGAAAATTTCTGAACTGAAAGTGTAATTGTTTTAAAATACCAAAAATTGGTGAGATTAGATGAAGAAGAGAGTTCTCTGTGCTCAAAGGAAGCCGTTACAATTGGGGAAAATTGAGGAATTAGAGAAAAAACTTAATTCCCAGGATGTTCCTCTAGGCTTTCTTTGGAACAAGAGGCAGGGATGAGAAATTGTCCTGGGTCGTAGCGGAGACCAAGCTGAAGCTCATTGTGAAGAATCATAACTGAGCTCCGGTTCGGAGAAGCTGACCTAGGGGCACCACTTGCCTTAGGGAGAGAAGCACGGCCATCACCGCCCGCACCCACAGGTGTGCCAAGCAGACCCATAGGCCTCCTGTCCCTCGGGGGAAGATGAACTGGGCACATCTTGGTCATCTCTCCCATGTGTGGACTGAGCTGCCTAAAGCACCGAGCTCTGTGCGTTCAAGACCTCTGGCCCAATTTACAGACCGGAAATGGGATGCAGAGTGGTCAGCTCCGTGCTACATGGCCTGTGAGGCCTGGCACCCTGGCTGACTGTGTGTGTCTTTGTGTGTGTGTGTGTGTGTGTGTGTGTCTGTCTGTCTGTCTGTGTGTGTGTGTCTGTGTGTCTGTGTGTGTGTGTGAGAGTGTGTCTGTGTGTGTGTGTGTCTGTGTGTGTGTCTGTGTATGTGTGTGTGAGTGTGTCTGTGTGTGTGTGTGAGTGTGTGTGTGTGTGAGTGTGTGTGTCTGTGTGTGTGAGTGTGTGTCTGTGTGTGAGTGAGTGTGTGTCTGTCTGTGTGTTTGAGTGTGTGTGACTCTGTGTATGTGTGTGAGAGTGTGCGTCTGTGCATGTGAGTGTGTGTGTGAGTGAGTGAGTGTCTGTCTGTGTGTGTGTGAGTGTGTCTCTGTGTATGTGTGTGTGAGAGTGTGTGAGTGTGCGTGTGTGTGTGAGTGTGTGTGTGTGAGTATGTGAGTGTGTGTCTTTGTGTGTCTCTGTATGTGTGTGTGAGTGTCTATGTGTGTGAGTTTGTCTGTGTGTGAGTGTGAGTGTGTGTGTCTGTGTGTGTCTCTGTGTGTGAGTGTGTGTGTCTGTGTGTGAGTGTGAGTGTGTGAGTGTGTGTGTGTGTGTGTGTGTGTGTGTGTGTTTGTGTTTGTGTTGGGGGGTTCGTGGTTTGCGCCCCTAGGCAAACTGCAGGCCAAGTCCAGGCTGCCAGTGAGCAAAGCAGCAGACACACTGGCCAGGGACCAAAGCTGACCTAGTGACTCATGGGAAATTCCCCAGCAGAATACAGATGGGAGGTACATTTGCCTCTTGGGCAGATATTCTTGTCATCATCCAAGTTTCCAGAAGTAATAAGACTTTTGAATCTTAAAGAATTCATGTTCCGGGGCCCAGGAGAGAAGTCCCTCGTGGGGCACAGGCCTGGTTCGCATACAAAGCTAGGGGAAAAACTGACACCACATGGGAAGTCATAGCAGCACCTGGGGAAGGTCTGGGTAGGGGCTCTTCAGTGTCTGTCTCTCCCACCTTCCTCCAAAGAAACAGAATCAGAACGGTCATGAGATTTTAAAAGAAAGAGATTTTACTTGCAGGAAGATGGGAGGACACAGAAGCAGTCACACCAGAGGGCAGAGCCTGAACTGTGCTCCCTCCAGCCAAGGGGAGTCAGGGCTGGCGAGCCACACGGGACACAGTCAGGCCAGAGGCCAGGGGTCCCTTCAGATGCTCCCGCGAGGACAGGGCCGAGCGGCTTCCTAACTTCAGACAAGGAGGCAGGCGACTTCTGCTGCTCACGTCACCAGCTTGATGGGACGTTTTCCACAGTCGTCTACCCAGCGGGGGAAATGGATGGGCACTGAGTGCTTAGTGTTCTCAGCAGTGAGGGGAACCCGCAGAAGTGCGGCTGGAATCCCAGAGGCCGTAGGTGTGAGTGTGTCGTGAGGTCTGCAGGACCACGCACCTCCAGAGAGACGATTTCTCAGTCCTCGCAAGACCTGCTGTAGCACTTTGTCCACGACACACAGTCCGTTGCTGGCTGCTCCGTTGTAATTCATTCTCTTGACATGGCGTTCGCTGAGTAATAACAGATCCGAATCCCAGAGAGACGGGACAAGACTCTCACCCAGAGTCCTGTCTGGCCTCCTCTAGCCACACTAGCTCTTACCAGATATTAAACCTCTGCAGGTTGGAAAATAAGATTTACTTTGTTTAAGATGAAAAATGCTTAGTTTGCTCTTGTGGGGATGGCAGATATTGTCTATGTTTCAACTAGAAATCTAATAAAGGTGTGTTTCATTTAAATCGGCGATTTTAAGGGCACGCACGGCCTTGAATGCGCCCACCAACCGACTCAGTCGGCTGAGCGCTCAGAGCCTAGAGCGAGCCCTCCACTCTGAGCACCAGGCGGGGACCTCTCGCAAGGACAGGAGGGAGACTCAGGAAGCCAACGTGAATGAGGGGGCCGGGCGGTGGCGCCCCTGGCTGAGCACACACGCAGCAGAGCACAAGGACCCAGGTTCGAGCCCCCCTGGCCCCCACCTGCAGGGGCGAAGCTTCACGGGTGGTGAAGCAGGGCTGCAGGTGCCTCTCCATCTCTGTCTCTCCCTGTCATCCCTCTCCTCTCCATTTCTCTCTGCCTCTATTCAATAATGAATAAAAATAGACGAATAAAATGATAATAGAGTGAATGAGATCACCTTCTTTTTTTTCACCATTCCTTTTATTTTATTTATTGTTTTTTATTTATTATTTTTTTTTTAAGAAAGGATTAATTAACAAAACCATAGGGTAGGAGGGGTACAACTCCACACAATTCCCACCGCCCAATCTCCATATCCAACCCCCTCCCCAGTAGCTTTCCCATTCTCTATCCCTCTGGGAGCATGGACCCAGGGTCATTGAGGGTTGCAGAAGGTAGAAGGTCTGGCTTCTGTAATTGCTTCCTCGCTGAACATGGGCGTTGACTGGTCGGTCCATACTCCCAGTCTGCCTCTCTCTTTCCCTAGTAGGATGGGTCTCTGGGGAAGCTGAGCTCCAGGACACATTGGTGGGGTCTTCAATCCAGGGAAGTCTGGCCGGCATCCTGATGACACCTGGAACCTGGTGACTGAAAAGAGAGTTAACATACAAAGCCAAACAAATTGTTGAACAATCATGGACCCAAAGCTTGCAAAAGTGGAGAGGAAGTGTTAGGGAGGTACTCACTGCAAACTCTAGTGTACTTCTGCTTTCTTACTTTGGTGCCATACTCCAAACTCAGTCAATATCTGCTTTGCATTTCTACTTCTTTTTTTTTTTACATGCCTAACATTCCCCAGATTCCCATTTAACAATACAACCCCCACTATTTCATTCATCGTTTTTCATGGACCTGTATTCTCCCCACCCACCTACCCACCCCAGAGTCTTTTACTTTGGTGTAATACTCCAATTCCATTTCAGGTTCGACTTGTGTTTTCTTTTCTAATCTTGTTTTTCAACTTTGGCCTGAGAGTGAGATCATCCCGTATTCATCCTTCTGTTTCTGACTTATTTCACTCAACATGATTTTTTCAAGGTCCATCCAAGATCGGCTGAAAACGGTGAAGTCACCATTTTTTTACAGCTGAGTAGTATTCC
The DNA here is from genome assembly GCF_950295315.1 of Erinaceus europaeus. Classification (NCBI taxonomy): domain Eukaryota; kingdom Metazoa; phylum Chordata; class Mammalia; order Eulipotyphla; family Erinaceidae; genus Erinaceus; species Erinaceus europaeus. The sequence continues at coordinate 1,987,283 of NC_080174.1, forward strand.
ATTCTGTATATATACCACAACTTGCTCAGCCACTCATCTGTTGTTGGACACCTGGGTTGCTTCCAGGTTTTGGCTATTACAAATTGTGCTGCCAAGAACATATGTGTACACAGATCTTTTTGGATGGATGTGTTGGGTTCCTTAGGATATATCCCCAGGAGGGGAATTGCTGGGTCATAGGGTAGGTCCATTTCTAGCCTTCTGAGAGTTCTCCAGACTGTTCTCCACAGAGGTTGGACCCATTGACATTCCCACCAGCAGTGCAGGAGGGTTCCTTTGACCCCACACCCTCTCCAGCATTTGCTGCTGTTACCTTTTCTGATGTATGACATTCTCACAGGAGTGAAGTGATATCTCATTGTTGTCTTGATTTGCATTTCTCTGACAATCAGAGACTTGGAGCATTTTTTCATGTGTTTCTCGGCCTTTTGGATCTCTTCTGTGGTGAATATTCTGTCCAAGTCCTCCCCCCCCATTTTTGGATGGGGTTATTTGTTGTCTTGTTGTTGCGTCTGGCAAGCTCTTTATATATGTTGGTTATTAAACTCTTATCTGATGTATGGCATGTAAAGATCTTCTCCCATTCTGTGAGGGGTCTCTTGATTTGGGTAGTGGTTTCTTTTGCTGTGAAGAAGCTTTTTAATTTGATGTAGTCCCATAGGTTTATACTTGCCTTAGTCTTCCTTGTAATTGGATTCGTTTCATTGAAAATGTCTTTAAAATTTATGCGGAAAAAAGTTCTTCCAATATTTTCCTCTAAGTATCTGATAGTTTCTGGTCTAACATCCAAGTCCTTGATCCACTTGGAATTTACTTTTGTATTTGGTGAAATACAGTGATTCAGTTTCATTCTTCTGCATGTTTCAACCCATTGTTCCCAGACTCTGCTTTCCCCATGTAATAGTCTGGGCCCCTTTGTCAAAGATTAGATGTCCATAGGTGTGGGGCCTCATTTCTGGGCTCTCAATTCTATTCCACTGGTCAGTGTGTCTGTTCATGTTCCAGTACCAAGCAGTTTTGATGACAATGGCCCTATAATACAGTTTGAGATCTGGGAGTGTGATGCCTCTGGTTCTGTTCTTTTTTATCAAGATTGTTTTGGCAATTCTAGGTCTTTTCTGGTTCCAGATAAACATTTGTAGCATTTTTTCTATTCTCCTAAAAAATGTGCTTGGGATCTTGATGGGGATAGCATTAAATTTGTAGATGGCTCTGGGATGAGATCACCTTCTAATTGAAGCCGAGCTGCTGCCCTTCCTGTGTCATTTCCCTCTGAGAGTCTGTTAGCCGTGTGTGTGTCTGTCTGTCTGTCCATCCCCTGTGGTCTACCCAGTGAAGCTTTGGCAGCACCCCCTTGAGAGAGCAGGAGCTGAGAGATAGAAAGTTGCAAGGGGGGCCGGGTGGGGGTGCACCTGGCTAAGTGCACACACTACAGGGCACAAGGACCCTGGTTCAAGCCCCCGGCCCCCACCTGCAAGGGGAAAGCTTCACAAGCAGTGGATCAGGGCTGCAGGTGTCTCTCCGTCTCTCTATTACCCAATCCCCCCCTCAATTTATGGCCATTTTGATCCAATAAATAAATAAAGATAATTAAAAATTTTTTTAAATTTTTTTAAAAAAGGAGAAGTTGCAAGGGAGCCACCCAGAGCCTTGAGCAGAGCCAGAGGCCTCAGACGCTGCCCACTGCGGCGCACTGCTACCAGTGACTGCCCGTGCTGAGTGGCAGCCGGGTCTCGCTCACACTGATGGAGTCCGGGAAGCGGGAGAGTAACTCCCGACCGACCGACCGCATCTGAGACCAGTGCGGGTTCTGGGGAGACTGTGGGAGTCTCGCCAACACTCCCAGGCAGACCTGGACCAGTGGCAGCTGTGTCTGCGCAGGGAGAGGGCCCAGAGCTCGGCCCGCCGTCACTTCTCCTGGCTGCCCACCTGCCCTGGTCCCTCCAAGCCTGCCAACCCCCACCTGCAAACTCCTCCGCCCAGGTCGCAGGGAGGGAACAAAAGACACACTCTCCTCCCACCTCCCCTGCACTCACAGACACCTCTCTCTCCACCCTCACCCTCTCCTCCCGCCTTCCCTGCACCCACGGACACCTCTCTCTCCACCCTCACCCTCTCCTCCCGCCTTCCCTGCACCCACGGACACCTCTCTCTCCACCCTCACCCTCTCCTCCCGCCTTCCCTGCACCCACGGACACCTCTCTCTCCCACCCTCACCCTCTCCTCCCGCCTTCCCTGCACCCACCCCACGGACACCTCTCTCTCTCCACCCTCACCCTCTCCTCCTGCCTTCCCTGCACCCACGGACACCTCTCTCTCCACCCTCACCCTCTCCTCCCGCCTTCCCTGCACCCACAGACACCTCTCTCTCCACCCTTACCCTCTCCTCCCGCCTTCCCTGCACCCACAGACACCTCTCTCTCCACCCTTACCCTCTCCTCCCGCCTTCCCTGCACCCATCGACACCTCTCTCTCCCACCCTCACCCTCTCCTCCCGCCTTCCCTGCACCCATCGACACCTCTCTCTCCCACCCTCACCCTCTCCTCCCGCCTTCCCTGCACCCATCGACACCTCTCTCTCCCACCCTCACCCTCTCCTCCCGCCTTCCCTGCACCCATCGACACCTCTCTCCCACCCCTCACCCGCGGAGCACAATCGAAAGGTGTTGTCACCCCACTCCTGCCATGTGCGAGGCCCCAGGGAGGAGGAGCCCTGTTGGGAGCTACAAGAGCAAGAGAGCAGATCCCACGATGGAGCTCCCCCTGCCCTCGCCCCTCAGCTTCCCCTCTCAAAATAATAAAACTATAACAACAACAACAACAACAGTAACTGCGCCATGAATCCCCTTTCCCTTACCCAGGAGGGAGAAGGAAGAAGGGAGGATTCCCGGTGACAGTCACAAGTGTTGGAGTGACTCAGAAAGGAGTGAAGCTGGATCTCTGTAGCGGTAAGAAGACTTCAGCGTCCACAGAGCTCGGCTGTCTTTGCCCGGACGGCCCACGTGCTCCTCTGTGCTGCCTTTCCGCCCTCCTGACTAAACGTTTATGATCTCTGGAGAGAGGAAAAAAGCCTGTGAGGATGACACTTGACAGTGTAAGAAGGAAGGACAAAAGCCCGTCAAGAATCGAATAAACCGGAGCCCAGCGGTGGTAGCGCAGCGGGTTAAGTGCTCATTTCACCAAGAGCAAGGACCAGCTTCTTCTTCTAGCGTTTGCCCTTCTTCCGTAGCCAGTCAACAGCGTCAGGTTGAGCCTGATGTCAAGTTTCGAGACCTCCTTTGAATCTGGAGAGGTGGCAGTCGTTGACTATGTGGGTCATAGTCTGTCTGGAGCCGCAGGGGCAGTTCGGGTCGTCTCTGGCTCCCCAGCGATGGGACATAGCAGCGCACCGGCCATGGCCTGTTCGATAGCGATTGAGGAGGGCCCGATCATAACGTGCTAGGTCAAAGCCGGGTGGACGCTTGCAGGGGTCTGTGATGAGGTGTTTGTTCTTGACCTCAGCTGACTGCCAGCTCTGTTTCCAAGAGTCTGGAACAGAGAAGTTCAGTGTAGGCGTAGGGGACCAGATTGGGTGACGAGACGTCAAGCGTTGGACAGGGTGGGCGAAGATATCCGCGTATATTGGCAGGTCCGGTCGAGCGTAGACATAGGAAATGAACTTAGATGATGCCGCATCCTGACGAATATCTGGCGGGGCGATGTTGCTAAGAACTGGCAGCCATGGAACCGGGGTGGAACGGATGGTTCCAGAAATGATCCTCATGGAGGAATACAATTTGGAATCGACCAAGTGGACATGGGGGCTACGGAACCATCCTGGGGCACAGAAGGATCCCAGGTCGAGCCCCCGGCTCCTCACCTGCAGGGGAGTCACTTCACAGGTGGTGAAGCAGGTCTGCAGGTGTCTGTCTGTCTCTCCCCCTCTCTGTCTTCCCCTCCTCTCTCCATTTCTCTCTGTCTTATCCAACAACAATGACATCAATAGCAACGATAATAATAACCACAACAATGATAAAAACAACCAGGTTAACAAAAGGGGAAAAATGGCCTCCAGGAGCAGTGGATTCATAGTGCAGGCACCCAGCCCCAGCAATAACCCTGGAGGCAAAAAATATATATATCTCATTCTGAGTTCATTTCAAAGACCTCCTCCCACCCCCCGAATGGCGCACACAGAGATGTCATGAGCTCCCTGTCACGTACCTGGCGCTCCACCCTGCCCCGCACCCTCCTCAGAAAGCGTCTCTCTCGGCCGTCTCTGCTTCTGTCTGGATGGATGATCTCCTCAGCCCAGGAGAAAGCTCCTTGGAGTTGCCATTCAGAATCGCTTTGAATCCATCATTGATTTGTAGGAAACTGAAGGGTTGAAGAGATGGGCTTTTCCCTTTCAACATCAAGTTACATCTTTCTATTAAGTTCTTCTCTCTACGCCGCTCTGTTCCCATTGTTTTTCTTTTTGTCCATCTCTGGTCAGCACAGAGTCACGCTTTTCAAGTACTGACTCACCTACCACGATCCTCACTCATCCTGTGATATGATCTCTGCCACTCATGTAGCTGTAACGGAAAGGACACCTTGAGTCTTCGCCAGCTCAGGGATCACTGAAAACACACATTTTATGACAATCTGTGCACATGATTCTGAATACTTTATTCAAGGAGATGCGTTTCCTTTTTTGATTTATAAAAGGAAAATATTGGCAAGACCCTAGGGTAAGAGGGGTACCACTCCCTCTGGCTCCCCTGGTCCTGCGCACAGGGCCTCTGGGCCGGGCCAGCGTCTGCGTGGCTGAGGGGCTCACAGCCGTCCCTGAGGGTCCCTGCTCTCCCACGCGGGGGGCCTGTCACTCTCTCTCCTGTGCAGTTCCCACCCCCAGAGCTCCGTATCCCCTCCCCTCCCCTGACAGCTCTCCTGTTCTTTCTCCCTCTGGGAGTATGGGCCCAGGGTCACTGGGGATGCAGAGGGCCACAAACCAGGGCTCCACAGAATGTGTCCTTGTCCTCTCCCACTGTGCAGGCGGGAGGAGAGGGCAGCTCCACTGTGAGGGGGCCTCACACGCACTTGCCTTTGCCGGCCTCCGGTGCCACCTGCATTCGTGCGCCATGGCCTCTGCCCTCGCTTCCCTCCCCTGTGCGCCCGGCTCCCCATGCTCCCGCCCAGTAAGGGAACCGGTGACGGGACTGCAGAGCTGCCCAGGAAGCCGTCTCCGCCCGCCGTGGCTCCATCTCTACTTCTTGGCTGGTGTCCCGGCCTGACGGTCCGTCT
>NC_080174.1:1997547-2020047 GCF_950295315.1 Erinaceus europaeus
ATGGGGGCCAAGGGCTCGAACCCAGGTCCTCAGTTCCCCTGGGTTGGCTGTTTCTCAGCCCCCGGACAGGCTTTTCTGTCCATGCAATGTTAGGTGACATCTTTTAGACTACACAGGTCATTAATTTTTTTCTCTCTCCACCCCCTCTCCTAGCCATTTCCTTTTCCAACCTGCCACTTCCGTTTCAGAATGGATAAAGGCATTTTCTCTAATCAACAGAGAAAAATTGCATTGCGTTCCCGTTAAGCCACGAGTTTCTGGTTCCTCTCCCGCGTCGCTGAGTAAGCAGCAGCCCAGGTTGGCTCTGGTCGAGTTCTCTCCAATCCAGAGAGCACGTGCCCGGGAAGAAACACCCTCACGCTAGCCCGGCAGGGAGGGAGGGAGAGACCTGCAGCCCTGCTTCACCATTTGTGAATAAATAATTAATAATTAATTAATTAATAAACAAAATTTTTAAATAGAGAAACTTTTTAAAAGAAACTTAAAAATTAATCATTTTTAATTTAAAATAAAGAGTAATTGGCTGGGCAGATAGCACAATGGTTATTCAAAGGAGTCTCATGCTTGGGCTCAGTCCCCAGCACCACCAGAAGGCAGAACTGAGCAGTGCTCCAGTAACAAATAGTAACAGTAATCAAAATAATTCATTGTAAAACAAGAAGAATAGAACTAATGTCCAGGAGGTGGCTCAGTGGATAAAGTGTTGGAGTCTCAGACATGAGGTCCTGGGCTCCCTCCCGGACCCCAGTGCTTGTGCCAGGTTGATGCTCTGGTTCTCTCTCTCCTCTGTCTTAATAAATAAACAAAAGCAAATGAGGAGGAGGAGAGAGAGAGAGATCTCATCAATCACAGAGTGTGCTGGAAAGGAAAAACAGAGCCCTTATCACTCAAATCTGACAGCGATGTTTGGTCTGAGATCTGTCCTGTTTTTGCCCTCACTGCAGCCAACACCAGTGAGACAGGTGCACCTCTCGGAGAGACCCTGGAGCACAGGTTCCTTGGCGCTGGTGGGTGGAGCTGGCTTCCCGGCAGTGCTCGGCTCGCCCCGAGGTGCTATGCTCAGTCCCTCCAGCTCTGTTCCGTATTGTGAACTCTGCTCTCCTCTCCTGGGCTTCCTCCTTGACTCCTGCATTGACACTACTTGTGCTGCACAACTAACCTCGAGTCTTGATTTCAACAGCAGTGGAAGAATTATCCTGTCAATTGGCATACTGCTATGCCAAGAACTGCTCAGTGTGCCAAGTTATTAAGAATAAGTAGGCAAGGGGCAGATTAAACTTTGAGTCACCTGTTCCTCTGGGCAAAACACATAAACCAAGTTGACTGCAGCCAAATGTCACATTATTTACGTGGCGCTCAGAATTTATTTTCCCAAAACATGTGCTCCTCCAAACACTTGAATGTGCTCATTCACACGTTATGGACCCCACACACACACACTTAATAATGAGAGCTCTCTGCGTGCCTCCTCCCTATAATTAAATCATATGGGGAAATGTCACAAAGCAAAATGAAATGTATTTATGTCAGCCGTATCTTCCCACGGCGTGACATGCAGTCTGAGAACAGAGTCGCTAACCATTTGTATACCATCTGTGCTGGCAGGCAGGGGATGTGTCAGCTGGCCCGTCGGTGCAAGATGTTCTGCTTTGAATTAAGCACCATCTACTCGTTATCTGATAGTGTCTGACCCGCCAGTGCAAAATATTCCGCTTTGAGCTAAGCGCCATCTACTCATTATCCGATCGTGTCTCACTGAATGGACAACATCTGGAACCATGGTCTTCACGCTGCTCCAAGGCCAAGCTAGTCCCCTGGGTGATCTTTAAGATTCTGAGAGATGGAAATGGAGGAGTCGTCAGAATGATCCCATTCGTGTTAAAGCCCCCTTCCTCTGAACAGAATGCAGGAAGCCATCCCCAGTCACTGAAAGGGCCGTTGTTTGTTGGTTTTTAAATATGTTTCTTAAGTTAGACAGAGAAAGAGGGAACTCTGGAGGGGAGGGCAAGTAGAGAGAAAAGGAGAGAGGGAGAGAGAGAGACCTGCAGCCCTGCCTCACTGCTCGTGAAGCGTCCCCCTCACAGGAGGGGACCGATGGCTTGAACCTGGGTCCTCGCGCACTGTAATGTGTGTACTCAGGGGCGCGCCACCACCCAGCCCTCTGAAAGGAAACTGTGGGTCCCTGAGTGAGGATCTTTTGTCGAGATGGGAGAGCTGCAAGACAGGTCCCTCCCGTCAGGGCAGCCCACGGGCGCCGCCAGGTGTTGGACAGTATCGCCCAAAAACGGGAGCTGTCCTTCTCAACACTTACAGGCGATCCCACCGCCGTGCTCAGCAAGCTGTTGGGAAATTGTGCAGATGTGGTTGAGTTAGGCAGGACCCACAAACCACCATATTTCCATGTGAGTATTATTATTTACATATCAATCTTCTGCCTTGTTTTAAAAATGACTCCTCCGCCACCATGTTACCCCTCAGGGTATCGCCCGTTCCCGCCAGCCAAACTACAGCAACCGCAACTAAGGAAATTCCCAGAATGCCTTTTTCTTTTCTCCACCCTCTTCCCTAGCCAATTCCAGCCTGACTTGCCACTTCCATTTTTACCCTATAAAACCTGCTGCTGTTCCTGGTTTTGCCCCTTTTTTCTCTTCTGCATCCTGACCTGGAGAAGACCTGGAGAAGGGCTGGCGTGCATAGTGGGAGGTGGCCATTTGGCCATTTTGCCAGCTCCATGTGGCCTAAACCCACTGTGCTCACCCAACTCTGGGGCGTCCACATGAATAATGATTTGCTTTCCTGCTCTGCCTGGAGTTCCTGGTCTCTCTCTCTCTCTTCCGTGATGCAACCCCAACACAAGGCCTTTTTGTGGTTGGTGGAAGGCGTACAGAAATCACGTTGATGTCCCAGAGCTCTGCCGATTAACCCAGAGTAGCGCCAGAGCGTCCCACCTGCAAGCCAGGCTCCTGACTCCACCTGCTGGAGTTTCCCTCCAGCGTCCTGTGCACTGGCAGCCCTGCTTTCCTGTGGAGACGGTGGCATTCCCCACGAGTGGAAAGCACTTCACAGCGGCCCCGTCTAGTTAGAAGTTGCCCTCCCTCCAAGTCAGTGAGTCCATGTTTACGTGAAACTGGTTAGCCTGGATAAGCTCAGATAGAAACTACTCTTAGGCTGGGGTTGTGGATCCACCTGCCAAAACCCACGTCCAGCAGAGAAGCAGTTACAGAAGCAAGAACTCCCACCTTCCGCTCCCCAGAAAGAATTCTGGTTTGGGAGTCGGGCAGTAGCACAGCGGGTTAAGTACACATGGTGTGACGGCCTAAGGATCCCATTTTGAGCCCCCAGTTCCCCACCTGCAGGGGAGTTGCTTCACAAGTGGTGAAGCAGGTCTGCAGGTGTCTGTCTTTCTCTCCCCCTCTCTGTCTTCCCCTCCTCTCTCCATTTCTTTCTGTCCTATCTAACAATGATGACAACAACAACAATAACAACAACAATATATATTTTTTTAATTTTTGGTTCATAGTCTAAGTGGGGGGAAAATGTCAGGGGAAGATGACCAGAGGGCTGTGAACTCCCACTCCATTAGAGAGAAGAGGAGAGAGGGAGGGACATTTGGATGTAGGAACAGGTATACATGTGACCTAAAAAGGAAGAGAAGATGGGACCTTTAAAATATGAGCAACTACATATATATATATTTGCAGAAATAATAGTCAAGCCGAAATCTGCAGCTTTGGGAGAACTGCTGCAGCTTCCAATGGAGGGACTGGGGACACAGAACTCTGGTGGTGGGAACAGTGTGGAGTTGTACCCCTGTTGCCTGGTAATTTTGTAAATCAATATTAAATGACTAATAAAAAAAAAAGAAATAACTTTAAAGTAATTTAAAGTGAAATTCCACCACCTTGATCACCATTGCCCAGAAAAGCTATCGGTGCTTTAAAATCAGAAGTCATACCTGTTACCATAAAATGAACAACTAGATTTACCTCTCTTGATTCACTCAAAACTCAGAAAAGATTGCGTATTCAACAGAAATCTCGAGTCCTAATTCCTGAAAAAGCAAGGCCACGTCTCCCTGAAGTCAAGTTTGACCATGACAGTGTATGTGGGTGTGATTTGTGAACTGCTAAAGCAGACAGGACACTTGGTCCTGGTCGCTGACGGCAGTGCAAGTTTCCAAGACACATGCTGTTTCGATGCATTGCTGATATCGATCACCTAGTCCTGTGTGCTTGGAATCCTCCTGTGCGCTCCCTTTGGAGCAGATCTCAGATGTCTTCTGTCTGTCTGTGACTGTCCGTCTGTGGAACCCGAGAGGAGAGTCCTCAGCACACAAGGTGGAAGTAGCTTACAGGAAACACGTAGCAGAGCCCTGGAGAGACCTTGCTTTCTCCTCTGCTCAGATTCTCTTCACGTTCATCTACTAGTGTTTCAAGATAGAGGCAGACAACGTGAAGCCCCTAGCTTCCTCCAGTGCACTGGGGGCCGGGCTCAGACCCGGGTCAGGGTCAGGGCAGGGCATGGCACTACCCACACGAGCTACCTCACCAGCCCCTCTGCTCTCACCACAAGCAAACAAGTGAAGCGAAAGCATCACCAGAAAAGTCTGAGGTCACAGAGGTTGGTGGCGGGTGTGGTGAGGAACTGTACCCTGGCACCTACGGTCTGGTAAGAATGACAATGAATTCAGTTAGACGTAGAAAAAAAGTCTCATCTGGTTGAAAATGGTGCTTCCTTTGGCCCAGCTGTAATTATTTATCTGTTATACTTACCAGCGAACCAGAGCTCAGACTTTGCGTAGTCATGAAAGAGAAGCCCTGCTTTACAAAAAAAAAAAAAAAAAGGAAAAGAAAAGAAAAGACCCCTCTCTCCCAGACCTCAGAGTCAGAGGCCCTGTCTGGGCACATGAACTGTGTGGGTGTTGGAGCTTCTCAGACTTCGAGTCTTCAACTCCTACCCGGCAAAGCAGACGTCGGCACGCCACGTAGATCCTCCCTTTACAACCCTGACCTAATTATTTTAACTCTTAGAATTAAACCCAGAGAAGTAATTAAAGGTGCAAGGAGACTTAACTACCTAGACATTTTAATTTGCTTTTAATCGTTGTGAAAAAAAATGGATCCATTAAGTGTCTGCCAATATGGAAATAGTTAAAGAAATTATGCTTCCTGCCTGTGATGGAATGTCTTGTTGCCATCCAAATGGGGGAGCAGGGTTTGAGGACAGGATAAAAAAAAAAGCCCATGGCAGCATAAATTGAGAAGGAAGTGCAGGGCACAAGAGCCTGGACTCCCCCAGCAGGCCACCGCAGCTGATCTCCAGCGTGTGCTAGGCTGTGTTTATCTGCAGCCCTGTTCTCCAGCCCTGGAGTTCTTTCTGTTCTCATGTGTATTCCCTTGTTTCCTGGTCGGTTGGCTGCTTTTGGTGAACTGAGCCCTGATCCTTGAACATGAGTATCAGACTCCATGTCACTGCACTGTATCTGTGATTTGATTGATTGATTGATAGATGGATTGATTGATAGATGGATTGGTCAGGGAGTCGGGACCTTGTGATGTGCCTTCTCGCCAGTCCCAGCTTGTCATTTTCTTGGAGAGAGGCAGCCCAGCATCAGAGCTTCCCCTAGTCCTGTGGTGCCTCCTATGTAGCGTCAGGGCTCAAACCTGGGCTGCATGAATGGCAGGGGCTCACTCTCACTGTAGCTGTTTCTCCTGCCCCTGTGTGTGTGTGAGTGTGTGAGTGTGTAAGTGTGTGAGTGTGTGTGTGTGTGTGCCTGTGTGTATGTGTGTGTGTGTGAGTGAGTGTGAGTGTGAGTGTGTGTGCGAGTGTGAGTGTGAGTGTATGTGTGCGTATGTGTACGTGTGTGTACGTATGTGTGTGTGCCTGTGTGTGAGTGTGACTATGAGTGTGTGTACATGTGTGTGAGTATGTGTGAGTGTGCGCATGTGTGTGAGTGTATGCATGTGTGTGTGAATGTGTGTGTGAGTGTGTATGTACGTGTGTGTGAGTGTGAGTGTTTGTATGTGTGTGTACGTGTGTGTGCGTGTACATGTGTGTGAGTGTGTGTGAGTGTGTACATGTGCATGTACATGTGTACGTGTGTGTACATGTGCATATATGTGTGTACATGTGCGTGTGTGCGTGTGTGTTCGCGCTGAATGTGCAGACCTTGGCATATACACATTAACAACAGATACCCTTAAGCATCAGTGACGCAGAGGACTGGAGGGGCGTGTGCAGCCCCAGGGCCCAGCCCACCCTCCCTGGCCAGCTCTGCAGGGCTCCTGGCTCAGACACAGGGAGCTGAGCTTGGCTTGAGTCTTCCCTGGGTCTCACTGTCTTCCTAGAGGGTGAGGACGCTGAGCGCTGAGGTGGGTCTGTGTTCTCTGCACTGCTGCCTGCTAAGCATGCCTTGGGGGGCAAATGGCAGTACTTAGTAATAATAATAATAATAATAACCTACGCCATGTGCAAGCTGTTCACCTTCCTGGAGAGAAGGCAACTTGGGAGCCAGGTGCCATCCGTAGTGCTCCTTCAAGTATTTCTGCTTCACTGGAACCCATTTCTTCTTTTTTTTTTTAGGTTTTATATTACTATTATTTAATATTTTATTAGGGATTTCATATTGATTTACAAAGATTCTGTATCCCCAGTCCCTGCACTGGAAGCCACAGGAGTTCTCCCAAGGTTGCACATAGGGGCTAACTATTATTTCTACAGCCATCTGCTTCTATTCACATAGCTTTGCCCATTTTTAAGGCCCCCTCTCCCCTTCCTTCCCAAGTCACACCTACACCTGCTGCTTCATCCAGATGCCCCTCCCTTTTCCTTGTCTCCAGGCCCTGATGGAGTTGGTGTTCAGAGCCTTCTGGTCTCCTACCATTTCTCCCCCTCTGGGAGCATGGACCCACATTCTTTTTTAAAAATATTTATTTATTTATTCATTCCCTTTTGTTGCCCCTGCTGTTTTATTGTTGTGGTTATTATTGTTGTTGTTATTGCTGTCCTTGTTGGATAGGACAGAGAGAAATGGAGAGAGGAGGGGAAGACAGAGAGGGGGAGAGAAAGACAGACACCTGCAGACCTGCTTCACCGCCTGTGAAGTGACTCCCCTGCAGGTGGGGAGCCGGGGGGTGGGGCTTAACCTGCTGTGCTACTGCCACCGACTCTTGTCTTCCCTGTTCTTTATCCCTCTGAGAGCAGGGACCCAAATTCTCTATGGGGAGCAGAAGGTGGGAGCTCTGGCTTCTGTCATTGCTTCTCCGCTGGACATGGGTGTTGGCAGGTGGACCCACACCCCCAGCCTGTGTCTGTCTGTCCCTAGTGGGGCAGGGCTCTGGGGAGGGGAGGCTCCAGGAGGCCATTTCCCATGGAAGACTTCCCTCCCCATCACATCTGCACAGAATGCCAGTGGCTTTGCAGACTGAGCACAGGAGAGAAGCAAAGTCCTCTGATCTGGACTCTAAAAGCTTCATCCCCCCGGGGACGGTGGTGGTGCGCCCAACTGAGCACATGATGCCCTGCACAGAGACTCAGGTCTGGGCCCTGCTCCCCACAGGGCTCACAAGCAGTGAGGCAGGTCTGCAGGTATCTGTTTCTCTCTATATAATTGTATTTCCCATTTCCCTGTCTTACGCAATAAAATAGAAATAGGAAGGAAGGGAGGAGGAAGGAAGGAAGGAAGGAAGGAAGGAAGGAAGGAAGGAAGGAAGGAAGGAAGGAAATGGGGGCTGGGTGGTGGTGCACCAGATTGAGCAGACATGTTACAATGAGCAAGAACCCTGGCTCAAGCCCCTGGTCCCCACCTGCAGGGGAAAGTGGTGAAGCAGGGCTGTAATTGTCTCTCTGTCTCTCTCCCTCTCTCCGTCCCCCTTCCTCTCAATTTCTGGCTGTCTCTATCCAATAAATAAAGATAATAATAAAAAAAATTAAAGGAAGGGAGAGAGGGAGGGAGAAATGGCCTCCAGAAGAAGTGGATTCATGGTTCCAGCACCAAGCCCCAGTGATCACCCTGGGGCAATATAAAGAAATAAAGAAATACTCCCCATCCCCCAGTGTCTGGCCACAGTCTGCCTCAGTTCCTGGTGTGGAAACCACAGGAGGCTCGTGGCTACGTCATGGAAGGGGGTCTGGATCCCAGAGTCCACCGGGAGTAACGGAAAATGAGAGCCTGCTTCCTGTGCTGCCCAGAGCCTTCCCGGGACGGCCCATGGTCCCCTCTGGCCCTGTTCCTTGGAGGTGAGCTGTGGGGCTGCGGAAAGAGCCTCTCAGCCAGCGCAGGGGCGGGGGCTCAGCTTTCCCTGGGGGGCACCGAAGGCCCAACAAGAGAGTGTCTGCCCAGGGAGCTGAGTGTCAGCCCCACCTGCCAGACTTCCCTGCCTCATCTCCAGGCTGAGCCCTCTGTTCTGTGTCGCGGAAAACTGCTCACACCCCCACCGGCCCGACTTCTGAACCTTGAGAAGTGAGATCACCCCAGTGTCTTGTCCTACTGTCCAACCCGGCGACTAGGTTCTTACCCCACCCCCAGCCCACCACCCGGATCTGCTCTTTTTCTTCTTTTTCTTTACTGGGTGGATTAACGGTTTACAGTCGACAGTAAAATATGGTCGTTGGTCCATGTGTCACAGTTCTCAGTTTTCCACATCACATTCTAACCCTCTGCCATCCTGTTTCAGGTCCTGAACCCTCCCCTCCCCCCACCCCAGAGTCTTTTACTTTGGTGCAAGACACGAACTCCAGTCCAGGTTCGGTTTTGTGTTTCCCCTTCTGTTCTTATTTTTCAGCTTCTATTCATGAGTGAGATCATCCCACACTCATCCTTCTCTTTCTGGATGATCTCATATCACATGATTCTTTCAAGATCCATCCAAGATGAGATGAAGAAAGTAACTCCATTATTCTTCATAACTAAGTAGTATTCCATTGTGTGTGTAGACCACAACTTGCTCAGCCACTCATCTGTTGTTGGACACCTGGGTTGCTTCCAGGTTGTGGCTGTTACATATTGTGCTGCTATGAACACAGGTGTACACAGATCTTTCTGGATGGGTGTGTTGGGTTCCTTAGGATCTATCCCCAGGAGAGGAACTGCAGGGTCACAGGACACATCCACTTCTAGCCTTCTGAGAGTCTCCAGACTGTTCTCCACAGAGGTTGGACCAACTGACATTCCCACCAGCAGTGCAGGAGGGTTCTTTGACCCCACAGCCTCTCCAGCATTTGCTGCTGTTCCCTTTTCTGATGTGTGACATTCTCACAGGAGTGAAGTAGTATCTCATTGTTGTCTTTATTTGCATTTCTCTGACAATCAAAGACCTGGAGCATTTTTTTCATGTATCTTTTGGCCTTTTGGATTTCTTCTCTGGTGAATATTCTCTTCATATCCTCTCCCCTTTTTTTGGATGGGGTCACTTATTTTATTGCTGTTGCTGAATCTGGTGAGCTCTTTTTATATTTTGGTTATTAGCCTCTTGTCTGATGTAAGGTCTCTTACTTTGGGTGATGATCTCTCTTGTTGTGCAGAAACTTTTAAAAATGATGTAGTCCCATTGGTTTCTTTTGGTTTTGTCTACCTTGCAATTGGACTTGTGTCACTGAAGATGCCTATACAATTTTTTTTTCTTTTCTTATTTTTTTTATTGGTGAATTAATGTTTTACATTCAACAGTAAGTACAATAGTTTGTACATGCATAACATTCCCCAGTTTCCCATATAACAATACAACCCCCACTAGGTCCTCTGAATCTTTCATGGACCTGTATTCTCCCCACCCACCCCAGAGTCTTTTACTTTGGTGCAATACGCCAATTCCAGTTCAGGTTCTACTTGTGTTTTCTTTTCTGATCTTGTTTTTCAACTTCGGCCTGACAGTGAGATCATCCCATATTCATCCTTCTGTTTCTGACTTATTTCACTCAACATGATTTTTTCAAGGTCTATCCAAGATCGGCTGAAAACGGTGAAGTCACCATTTTTTACAGCTGAGTAGTATTCCATTGTGTATATAGACCACAGCTTGCTCAGCCAATCATCTGTTGTTGGACACCTGGGTTGCTTCCAGGTTGTGGCTATTACAAATTGTGCTGCCAAGAACATATGTGTACACAGATCTTTTTGGATGGATATGTTGGGTTCCTTAGGACCTATCCCCAGGATAGGAATTGCAGGGTCATAGGGTAGGTCCATTTCTAGTCTTCTGTGACTATCAGATCCTTAGAGGAAAATATTGGCAGAACTCTTTTCCGCATACATTTTAAAGACATTTTCAATGAAACTAATCCAATTACAAAGAAGACTAAAGCAAGTATAAACTTATGGGACTACATCAAATTAAAAAGCTTCTTCACAGCTAAGGAAACCACTACCCAAACCAAGAGACCTCTCACAGAATGGGAGAAGAACTTTACATGCCATACATCAGATAAGAGTTTAATAACCAACATATATAAAGAGCTTGCCAGACGCAACAACAAGACAACAAATAACCCCATCCAAAAATGGGGGGGGAGGACTTGGACAGAATATTCACCACAGAAGAGATCCAAAAGGCCAAGAAACACATGAAAAAATGCTCCAAGTCTCTGATTGTCAGAGAAATGCAAATAAAGACAACAACGAGATATCACTTCACTCCTGTGAGAATGTCATACATCAGAAAAGGTAACAGCAGCAAATGCTGGAGAGGCTGTGGGGTCAAAGGACCCTCCTGCACTGCTGGTGGGAATGTCAATGGGTCCAACCTCTGTGGAGAGCAGTCTGCCTATACAATTTAAATGGAAAGGAGTTCTGTCAGTCTTTCCCTCTAAGTATCTGATAGTTTCTGGTCTAACATCCAATTCCTTCATCCATTTGGAATTTACACTTGTGTTTGGTGAAATATAGTGGTTCATTCTTCTGTACATTTCAACCCACTTTTCCCAACACCATTTGGTGAAGATTAGATGTCCATCCGTGTGGGGGCTTATTTCTGGGCTCTCAAGTCTATTCCACTGGTCAGCGTGTCTGTTTATGTTCCAGTTCCAGGCAGTTTTGATGACAATTCTGCCCTCTTTGTGACAATGGACTTAGTCTTATAAATACAAGAACAACAACAAAAGTCAAGGGACGTGGACCTAAATCGGTGGGCCTGGCAGTGACTGTGCTCAGTGACATGTGGGGGTGTGAAAGTAGAATACAGAGAACTGAACAGCAGGAACTGGGGAAACAGATGTATATATGTCATCAGCCCTTGTCTGTGTTCTGGGAGAATGATGGTGGCTACCCCCGGAGGGAGTGGGGGCATAGGACGCAGGTGGTGGGAGTGGTGTGGAGTTAGGCCCCCGTTGTCTTATCCTCTTCTGAGACACTAATAAAAGCCATACGTATTTGAAGAGAAGGTCACCCCTCCTCCAGCACAGCAGGGCAGCCGCAGTCCAGGGGAATCTGAGAAGGATCCTCTCTGGCGCCGGGCGCCTTTCTCTGATGGTCTGGGGTGACAGAAGCAACAGCTGTTGGGGACTGGAGGAACAGCTGCAGGGCTTGTGGAAGGTGGGGGTTGGACGCGGTGTCACACACAGCACGGGCGGGCCCTGCAAGTTCAGACTCCACGTTCCCCTCCAGGACCACCCGGCTCTGAAACGCACAGGGCTCACCCAGTGGGACCCCAGAGGACGTAGCCTGGCTTCCTGAGGTGCTCTGTCCACTGACTGCACAGCCTTGATTCCAGGTCATGACAGATCTGATGGGAAAGAAACACACTTTTCTTTTCTTTTTTCTTTTTTTTTAATGTTTATTTATTCCCTTTTGTTGCCCTTGTTTTATTGTTGCAGTTATTATTGTTGATGCCGTTGTTGTTAGATAGGACAGAGAGAAATGGAGAGAGGAGCAAAAGACAGAGAGGGGGAGAGAAAGACAGACACCTGCAGACCTGCTTCACCGCCTGTGAAGCGACTCCCCTGCAGGTGGGGAGCCGGGGGCTCGAACCGGGATCCTTACGCCGGTCCTTGTGCTTTGCGCCACGTGCGCTTAACCCACTGTGCTACTGCCCGTCTCCCTCACTTTTCTTTTCTTTTAGTTATTTGTTTGTTTGTTTGTTTATGCTCCCAGGATTACCCCTAAGGCACTCTGAGTGGGATTATGAATCCACTGCTCCTGGAGGCCATTTTTCCCATTTTATTGAACAGGACAGAGAAAAATTGGGAGAGGAGGGGAGATAGAGAGGGAAAGAGAGACACCTGCAGATGTGCTTCACTGCTTGTGAAGTGTCCCCCTTGCAGGTGGAGAGCCGGGGTGGGGGCTTGAACCTGGATTCTTGCTTGGGTCCCTGTGCTGAGTACTTGGTGCACTTACTTTGTGTGTATGGTGTGCCACCGCCGGGCCCCAGCAAGGGGCTTTCCCACACTGGCCTGGTGGCAGAGGGACACTCCCTTCCCCACTCTGAAGTCTGCGCTCGCTCCACCTCATCAGCATGGAGCCCAGGGACTCCTCTGCTTCCCCTCAGCTGCTCAGCCTGCTGGGCCCTGACTCCTCCTCTGCTGTCTCTGTGTGTGCAGCTCATGGACATGCTAGAACATCTACCAGATTAAAGACTCTGCAGTATGTGTTGGAAGTGAAAAGAAAAAGGAAAGGAAAGGAAGAGAGAAAGAGAGAGAGAGAGAGACAGACAGAAGAAGGAAGGACGGGAGGGAAGAAGGAACAAAGGCCTAAGCGGGTCCTAGTAATGTTTCTGCCACGTGAAGGCAGACTTAGCCCTGAGCGAGTGTGAATATTCGCAGAAGCGCGTACCCCAGGAGACTGGCTGAGTGCAGGCACGTTTCCGGGGTGAAGTCCAGCGACCCAGTTTGCAGCCTCTCAGTCCCACAGACACAGCGTGCAGGAAAGAGAACCAGTCAGGGCGTCTCCCTGTTTCCGGCTTCCTGTCTTCTCCGTATCCTGAGAGTTTCGGGGGCCTCGTTGTCTCTGGTGTGCTTCAAAGTGTCACCCCAGATAACGGCACTCCTCATACAAGCAAATTCCGGTTAAGTCCCATGTGCCAATTGTTTGGGTTGGTGGAATCCTTTCTTTTAAAAAAAAGGCTGAATTCTTCTCTCGTACAGGATTCAGGCTGTTACTTTTCAAATGTTGAGAGTTAAGCTTTTAGGTTGACGAAGTAAGTCACTGAGTACTTGCCACCCAGCACTTGATAAGACACCTGAGACCTGCAGGTTTCTTTATTTGAGTCTCAGTTATGGTTGAGGAAAAAAAGCTTTGTAGCTGGTTTGCACTGACACCTGTTATTCTACAGTTATACCTGTCACCTCAGACGTGAGGAGAATCCCTAGACCTCCACCACCACTCCCAACACACACACACACACACAGACAGAGACACACAGAGAGACACAGACACACACACAGAGACAGAGACACACAGAGAGACACAGATACACAGAGAGACACAGACACACACACAGAGACAGAGACACACAGAGAGACACAGATACACAGAGAGACACAGACACACACACAGAGACAGAGACACACAGAGAGACACAGATACACAGAGAGACACAGACACGCAGAGAGACATAGACATGCAGAGACACAGACACACACACAGAGTCAGAGAGACACAGACACGCAGAGAGACACGGACACACACAGACACACAGAGACACAGACACACAGAGTCAGAGACACACAGAGAGACACAGACATGCAGAGAGACACAGACACACACAGATACACGGAGACACAGACACACACAGAGTCAGAGACACACAGAGAGACACAGACACGCAGAGACACAGACACACAGAGTCAGAGACACAGAGAGACACAGACACGCAGAGAGACATAGACATGCAGAGACACAGACACACAGAGTCAGAGAGACACAGACACGTAGAGAGACACAGACACACACACACACACACACACAGAGTCACCCTGATGAAGAGGAAGCAGGTTTAGACGGTGGTCCTGCCCTCCTGTGGCATCGGCCCTGAAGAGCGGCATCTAAGAGCACGAGGCACAGATTCCTATCAGAGTCCTGTCTCAAGCCACTCACTCGTTTGTATTCCTATAAATATACTGGGTTGTCAGAAAAGTCGCGATGTTTCTCCATGCAAAAATGCTCCATCACCTTCCCGACCACCCAAAAGTCTCACAGGACAAGCCACCCTTGCATCCCTTGCATTGCTGGCTGGATAGTTGCCAGCGACCCAGAGCCTCAGGGACTTGATCTGAGAGCCTCCTCCTCCTCTGTCTTCTTTCCTTCCTCTATTTTTTTTTCTTTGTCATCATCCCTGGGTCTTTACCACTTGACCAAAGTTTTCACATAGAAAGGAGAGAGACGGATCACAGCAGAGTCTTAATTCTCCCAAGGGTGTGCTAGGGGCTACACTTGGGCAGTGGCCTTCAAAGCAGGTGTTTTGCTGAACCCTTTCTGACAGCTGTCCCAACAAGTTCTAAGATGAAGCCCTGGAGAACTAACTCACTCCGCTCTGGCCACTCACCAACAAAGTCCCTGGATGTCTCGGCAGCGCTGCAGCTCCCCCCAAGGGCCCGTGTGGTCTGGAGGCATGTTTACAAGCTGAAATCCCTGGTTAAGTCCACCTGGTGGCTAGCTTGACCTTCAGGAGACCTTCCTCACCCCAGCCCGGTGTCATCCGGCTGCCTGCTTCTATCACCGTAGGCCTCTGGGTCTCCGGCAGACGTGCTCGCAGATGTACTTCTGGTCTTCCTCCATCTTCTTTTGCCCCCCCTGTGTCATATGTGTCTCTGCTGAAGGCATCGGGCTGCTTGCTCAAGAAAAACCACCTGGGGCTGGGTGGTGGCGCACCTGGTTGAGCGCACATATCACAATCTGCAAGGGCTCAGGTTTGAGCCCCCGGTCCCCAGCTGTAAGAGGAAAGCTTCACGAGTGGTTTCAGGTCTCTGTCTCCCTCTCTCCTTCCCTCTCCCTCTTTTACTCTGTCTCTCTCTCCCTCTCTATCTCTCTGTACCCTCTCAATTTCTGGCTGTCTCTCTCCAATAAGTAAGTAAAAATAATAAAAATAAAGTCTTAAAAAAAAAAAAAGATGAACCACCTGGCTGGCCATTTCCAAGGCACATTTTCTTTCCCAGTGGAGTTTTCAGCATGGCACCCATCCTATCATTCACAGCTGATGAAGACAAACGCTCTGTCTCCTTTGGGGAGCAACACTCATTAAAGCACAGAGCTCGTTCGCCCACAGGGCTGCCTGGCAGGCGCAGCAGGGGCTTATGCAGTGGCTGGGTGATGAACGCGCCCTGGTGTTCCAAAGGCGATAAGAAATAGAGGGTGTGCCATGGGGCATTGTGAGCTCTTTTTATTATTTTTATTAGTGGTTTCATAGTGATCAATAAGTTTGTGGGATAACAGGGTTACAATTCTATGTAGTTCTCACCACCAGAGTTCCTGTCCCATCTCCTCCAGCTTCCCTGTTCTTTATCCCTCTGGGAGCCTGGACCCAAATTCTCTATGGGGAGCAGAAGGTGGGAGCTCTGGCTTCTGTCATTGCTTCTCCACTGGACATGGGTGTTGGCAGGTGGATCCACACCCCCAGCCTGTGTCTGTCTGTCCCTAGTGGGGCAGGGCTCTGGGGAGGGGAGGCTCCAGGACACAGGGGTGAGGGCGTCCCAGGGAAGTCAGGTTGGCGTCATGGTAGCGTCTGCAACTTGGGGGCTACAAAGCATTAAGATATAAAGCAGGACAGATTGTTTAATAATCAGAAGCCTAAAGGTAAGAATACAGCAAATGAGACTTGGGGTCTTCATGTAGGAAGACGCTAGGAGTCTGTTTTAGGTCTATTCCAAGGGGCCCGTGACTTTGCTGATTTTGCCTGAGCCCGACAGCTAACGTGCAGGTGGGCTGAGAGCTGTCTGGGGACATGGCGGTTCTCTGCAGAGGGGCCTTTGCGGGGCTGCGTGAGACAGTCTCATTCTCCACTTGCAGGAGCAGCTCGGACATCAGGGTTACATGCTCTGGAGAAAACCAGACTTCACTTTTTCAAAGATCACACGCAAAACTTTTAAAGATTCATTCATTTATTCCTGGTAGAGATGGGAACAGAGGGAGGGAGGCTTCCCCCTCACAGGTAGGGAACAGGGGCTTGAACCAGGGTCCCTGTGCATGGCGATGTGTGTGTGCCACCAGCCCTGAGTGTCCACCCCACATAGAACAACCTCTCTCTGATTACGCGCCAACTGCCTCAGAAGTCTTGTATACTTGGCTCTTTAATTCCCTTTGTTTGCATTTGACATTTGGGGCTCAAGCACTTGTGGCATTTCCCCAGGACACTGGAACTGCGAACAGAGGAGGGGGGACCCAGACCTGCCAACTTGAAACTTTAGAATTTCTAGTTGTTAAGTTTTCAGACTCTTCAAAAGTTGAAGCAGCGCCGAACCAGATGGCCCAGCCGGCATCTGTGGGGAAGCCCGTGGTGGGACACTGGGCTCAGCGATCTCGGGATGTGGGTTCTGGGCGGGGAGATGCTGAACTGGGTGGGACAGGCATGAATCTCTGAGGCGTCTTGTTCAGCGATGTGAGGGCGGGGATGTGGCCTCAGGGAGGCAGGTCTGAGGTGCTGGGCCGGGGTATGGACAGACACACTGACTCGGGATGCTAAGTCGGGGTCGTGGCTCAAGCAGGCCAGGCAGCGATGCAGGTCCAGGGGCGCCTGGAGATGGGCACAGGGATGTGAGGCTCGGGATGCAGTACTGACATGCTGACCTAGGGCGCGGGCGGCGGGCCAGACCTGAAGGCCGTAATCTCCCAGGATCGCAGGTTCAGGGCCGCTGCCATCACATTGCTAACTCTGGGATTCTAGCCAAGTCAGAGTGGCCCAGAAGCCGGCCCGCTCCACAGCCCCTCTCCCAACACCAGCAGCGGGCGGGAAGCATCAACATGGAGCAAAGGGGACGGCCACTTGGGGTCAGCAGAGGCTCAGGGGCTGCCCCAGCACCGGCGAAGTGGAGAGAAAGAGCCAATTCTTCTTGGGCCTCTGGAGAGAACACTGTGAACTTGTTCCCAGTCTGTCTCCTGCCAGCTGTCTGTCCTTCCTCCGCCTTCCTGAGCCACCGCCCAAGGACACATCTCGGGGAATGGAGAAGAGGAAGATGGAGCGGTCCACAGAAACACACTCACTCACTCACACTCTCACACTCACACTCACACACA
This sequence comes from Erinaceus europaeus, assembly GCF_950295315.1. NCBI lineage: Eukaryota > Metazoa > Chordata > Mammalia > Eulipotyphla > Erinaceidae > Erinaceus > Erinaceus europaeus. Next base: position 2,014,706 of record NC_080174.1, read on the forward strand.
CACACTCACACTCACACTCTCACATTCACACTCACACACTCACACTCACACTCTCACATTCACACTCACACACTCACACTCACACTCACACTCTCACATTCACACTCACACACTCACACTCACGTTCACACACACACTCACACTCACATTCAGACTCACACTCACACTCACACACACACTCACACTCACACACTCACACTCACACACACACTCACTCACACACTCACGTTCACACACACACTCACACTCACACTCACACACACACACTCACACACTCACACACACACTCACTCACACACTCACGTTCACACACACACTCACTCACACTCACACACACACTCACACTCACACACACACTCACACACTCACACTCACACACACACTCACACACACTCACACACTCACACACACACTCACACTCACACACACACTCACACTCACACACACACTCACACACACACTCACACACTCACGTTCACACACACACTCACACACACACTCACACACACATTCACACACACACTCACACACACACTCACACACACACTCACGTTCACACACACACACACACTCACACTCACACACACTCACACACACACTCACACACACACTCACGTTCACACACACACTCACTCACACTCACACACACACACTCACACTCACACACACACTCACACACACACTCACACACACACTCACACTCACACACACAATCACACACACACTCACACACTCACGTTCACACACACACTCACACACACACTCACACACACATTCACACACACACTCACACACACACTCACGTTCACACACACACACACTCACACACACTCACACACACACTCACACACACACTCACGTTCACACACACACACTCACACTCTCTCACACACACATTCACACACACACTCAAACACACACACTCACGTTCACACACACAAAAACACACACTCTCACACACACACATTCACACACACACTCTCACACTCATTCACACACACTCACTCACACATACTCTCACACACTCACACACACACACTCACACACCCTCACACACAGTCACACACACACTCACACACACACACACAGTCACACACAGTCACACACAGTCACACACTCACACATACACTCACACACACACTCACATTCACACACACTCACATTCACACACACAATCACACACACACTCACACACATTCACACACACATTCACACACTCACAATCACACACACACTCACACACACTCACACACAGTCACACACACACACTCACACTCACGTTAAGACACACACTCTCACACACTCACACACAGTCACACACACACTCACAATCACACACACACACTCACACACAGTCACCCACACACTCACACTCACACACACACATTCACACACACATTCACACACACACTCACACACACTCACACACTCACACACTCACACACACTCACACACACACTCACACACACACTCACACACTCACACACACACATTCACACACACTCACACTCACACACACTCACACACACATTCACACACTCCCTCACATTCACACACACGCCCCTCTGGCCAGCCCTGACTCTAGACACAATCTTGTGGTCTTACAAGCTAGCAGCACCACTAAGGGAATCTATGGGGCTTTGAAGAATAAATCTGTTTTATTTATTTCTCTCATTTTTCTTTCTTTTTTTTTTTCTTTTTCCTTCTTTCTTTCTTTCTTTTTTCTGTTTTTTTTTTTTTTTTTTTTTTTTTTTTTGCCTCCAGGGTATCCCTGGAACTTGCTACCAGCACTAGGAATCCTCTGCTCCTGGCAGCCAGTTTTTCCATTTTACTGAACAGGACAGAGAGAAATTGAGAGAGGAGGGGGAGACAGAGCGACACCTGCAGACCTGCTTCACCACTTGAGAAGCTTCTCCCTGCAGTTGGGGGGCTGGGGGCTTGAACCGGGATCCTTGCGCAGACCCTTGCGCTTCGTCTTCTGTGCACTTAACCGGTGTGCGACCGCCCAGCCCCCTGTTTATTTCTCAAGAGAGAGAAGTGGGGAGGAAAAGGGGAGAAGCGGAGTGTCCCCCTGGCCTGTGGCCAGCCGTGGGCAGAACTCAGGACCCGCCACATGTCAACCCCAGGCTCCGCGGTTGGCTCTGCGGCTAACCTTCCTCTCTCCAGCCACAACGGCCGTCAGCAGGCCTGCAGCTCAGCGGACACCCTGTCCTGTGCACCCCATGAATATCAAAAACGAGTTGATTGATTTAAAAACCGCAGAAGACGGGAGGGCGGTCCTGTGCAGACGCACCAAACTTGGCCTCTGAGCTGCCGCTTCTTACTCCAGAGGAAGGGAAGCCGGGAGAAGTGAACTGAGTCTCTGGGAGTCACAGGGCTCTGGCTCAGGGGAGGCAGCACAGGGCTCTGCAAAAGACTTGTGCACCTGACGCTCTGAGGTCCCAGGTTCAATTCCCAGCACCACCGTCAGCCAGAGCTGAGCACGTCCCTGGTATCTGCCTTTCTCTCTCTGTGATGGTTCGCATTAGATATAGAGACAAAGAGAAACTGAGAGAAGAGGGGGAGAAAGAGAGGGAGAGAGACAGAGAGACACCTGCAGCCCTGCTTCACCCCTCGAAATGCTTTCTCCCCCTACAGGTGGGGACTAGGGTCTTGAACCTGGACCCTTGAGCACTGTAATGTATGCGCTTAACCAGGCCATCGGGTGGCTCCCTCTGTATCTCTTTCATTAACAATAAATAAATAAAATAGGAAGGAAAGAAGGAAGGGAGGGAGGAAGGGAGGGAGGAAGGGAGGGAGGAAGGGAGGGAGGAAGGGAGGAAGGAAGGAAGGAAGGAAGGAAGGAAGGAAGGAAGGAGGAAGGAAGGAAGGAGGAAGGTTGGCTGCAGACAGGCACGTCCGTTTTGCTAGGCACCCAGAGAGGGCGAGGGCCCCGGAGCCGTGGGCAGGGTGGGGGTGCCCGGGTGCTGTGCAGCCTGGGGAATGGGCTGACCCAGCCTTTCAGTGCGAGCCCGTGGCCGCCCGCTCCAGGCCCCTAGGCGGTGGCTGAGCGGAGACTGGACGGCGGTGCAGGGAGGGCCGGGCCAGAAGGCCGACGTCGCCTGAGGGCAGGGCTCCATGTTGGGGAGCAGAGGATGGTGGCTGGTCACGGGGACTCCGGGTGGAGAGTGCTGGGCTGGTCAGCATATCTGGCCTGTGGCCCGGGACTTGGTCCTGGACTGCGGGAAGTCGCTGACAGCCTGTTGAAGTGCTACGGGGCGTGGTGGGCAGTGGGCACCTGGGCCCTCTTGAAGCATCCTGTGGAGCCCTCAGTCCCCTGGACAACCGTAGGGTTAAAGGTCAGCCTTGTCGGGGCTGGGCAGTGGCACACCGGTTAAGCACACACAGTACTAAGTGCAAGGATCCTTACAAGGATCTGGGTTCAAGCCCCCGCTCCCCACCTGCAGGGGGAAGCTTCACGAGCGGCGAGGCAGGGCTTCAGGCGTCTGTCTCTCTCCCTCTCTATCTCCCCTCCCCTCTCAATGTCTCTCTGTCCTACCCAATAAAGTGGGGAAAATGGACTCAGGAGCAGTGGGTCTACAGTGCAGGCACCAAGCCCCAGAGATAACCCAGGAGGCAAAAAGAGAAAAAAAAAGTCAACTTTGCCACAAGGAGAGGAATTCCACTGTGGGGGGGCGGAGAGAGAGAGACCTTTAAACTTCCCATTTCCCCACAACCTCTCCAGCATAATCCTGTGAAGTGAAGGATGGAGATGGGCTGGTCTCAGTCATGGGCAGAAGTGGAGAAATCAGAGCAGAAGGGGAAGCAGCAAGCAGCACATGGACTGGGCGTGATATCTTGCCCCAAAGTAAAGGACTCTGGGCCGGGGGTGTGGGGGGGAGTGTTCAGGTCCTGGTGCTGATGGTAGAGGAGGAGCTGGGATGGGGCGAGTGTTTTACAGTAAACTGAGAAATGGTACACATGGACCAACAACTGTATTGACTATAAACCATTAATCCCACAATAAACATTTTTTTAAAAAGCAAAAAACAAAAACTTGGGGGCCAGGCAGTGACGCGGTGGGTTGAGCGCACAAGGCGCAAAGCCAAGGACTGGTGTAAGGACCCCGGCTCCCCACCTGCAAGGGGGTCGCTTCACAAGTGGTGAAGCAGGTCTGCAGGTGTCTGTCTTTCTCTCCCCCTCTTGTCTTCCCCTCCTCTCTTGATTTCTGTCTGTCCTATCCAACAACAATGACAGCAATGCTAATAACAGCAACAACAACACCGACAACAATGGAAAATAAAAGATGCCCGCAGGAGCAGTGGGCTGGTCGTGCAGGCACTAAGCCCCAGCGATAACCCTGGAGGCAAGAGAAAAGAGAACTTGCCATCTGCGCCTGGTACCCAAGGAAGCCCTCTTTCTGCTCCTCAACTCCCGCGAGCTGCGCCAGCGGGGTAACTCAAGACATTAGCCAGGCTCTCAGCTAACACAAGAATAATCAAATCGAGTCACTTCTGCAACTCGGGACAGGCAGGCGTGTCCCCGCTGCAGCCGCGATGGAAGCCTTCGCCTCCTTGGCATTGGCCTTCTACAGATTCCGCCATGAAGCACTTCCTCCAGCAAATGCTTCTTCCCAACTGGCGGAACACCGACCCAGTTTAGAGCAAACTCTGGGAAAAGCGCCACACTTTGGAACCCTTGTCCCAGGAAGGGGTGTCACCCCGCCGCAGAGCAGTTTGGGCTCTCCTGGAGCCCACTGAAAGGAGAGGCGCCGGCCCTGCCAAGCACTCCCTGGGAGCGAGTCTGTCCTAACAGAGTTTTATTCTATTCTGGTTGAACCGGAGCCAGTCGAAAATAGAATCTCCTTGCCTCCCTTTTCAATAAGCCCCAAAGTGCAGAAAAGACAAACATCAACATGCAGAAGCAGGTCCGCATGCAGAGTCTCTTGGGAAACTCACCCTGGTGCTCAGCGGGAAAGGGACACAGCAGCCAGACGGCTGGACGCCGTGCTGCTTCCCGAATCTAGGCGTCGCTAAGTGTCACCTAAGTCCTGGGGTGCCCTGCTCCTGAAGGAGCAGCAGAAAGCATCCCTGCAGTGTGGTCTTGGGGGAGCTATCCCTCTGGGTGTGACGAGCTTACACTTAGTCTTATTACCCACGTGCCCGCGGCCTCCCAGACAGTCCCCACGGCAAGGCTGCGTTGTCTTGACATATCATGGGTGAAATTTCCAGTCTTGGACAAGCACGTACATAACCAGGCACAAGGACTTGAGTTCGAGCCCCCAGACCCCACCGGCAGGGGGGAAGCTTCCCGAGTGGTGAAGCAGGGCCGCAGGTGTCTCTCTGTCTTTTTCTCTCTATCCC